>NW_027288760.1:395000-591722 GCF_037038585.1 Patagioenas fasciata | reverse complement strand
TAACACCCTTATGTTGCCTGTCCTCAAGCCAGATGGGTCATATTGGGTGGTTCAGGACTTAAGAGCTATAAACAAAATAGCTGAGGACCTCTACCCAGTGGTAGCAGACCCATACACCCCTCTGAGAGTATTAACACCTAATTTGACTTGGTTTATCATTTAAAAGATGCTTTCTTTTGCCTCCCTCTCCATGAAGCCAGCCAGACAATACGTGCATTTGAATGAGAAAACCCTAAAATAAATGTAAAACCCAGCTCACGTGGATGGTGTTGCCACAAAGATTCACGAACAGCCCAACAATATTTGGAAATCAGCTCGCTAAAGATTTTTAATCCTGGGAAGCTTTGTCTGATGAGGGACAGATGCTACAATATGTGGATGACGTTCTAATCGCTACTAGAACCAAGGAGACGTGCATGACCTGGACCCTATGGACCAGAAACAGCTGCAATGGAATAAGGAAGCCACACGAGCCTTTAAAGAACTTAAAAAGGCTTCAATGTCAGCCCCTGCTCTAGGACTCCCAGATATGAGTAAACCATTTTTCCTATTCTCTCACGAGAAACAGGGAATAGCCTTGGGTACATTGGCACAGGATCTCAGCCCATATCAACGAGCAGTTGCCTATTTCTCCGAACAGTTAGGCGCAACTGCGAAGAGGTGGCCTGGATGCCTGTGGGCAGTTACTGCAGTGGTACTGAATGTACAGGAGGCCTGGAGATTTACCATGGGTCAGAAAATGACTGTGCTAGTATCCCACACAGTGTCTAACAAGATGGTGTAGAAATTACCGTCACTAACGTTGTCAACCCAGCTTCTTTCCTCAGTGGTAATTTTGGAGAACCAGTTCATCATGACTGCCTGGAGACCATCGAAGCAACATAATACAATCGACTAAATCTAAAAGACATTCCTACTGAAAACTCTGAAAACGGAAGCAGCTAACCATAAGGGTTGTGCATGTGCCCAGAGCAATTTGGAAAGAAAAGGGACTTTTGAACTCTCAAGACAAATATATCAAACGTGTGGAGGAGATATTGAAACTACCGGAAGCAGTTAAACTTCCTAAGAAAATGGCAACCGTGCATTAAGGCACACCAGAAAGTGAGCTCGGAATCAGAAAAGGCTGGTGGACAGAGAGGCAAAACAAACGGCTAAGCAAAAGGTAAAAACAGAAAGTGCTCTCGTCCTTGGCGGGCAGGTCTCTTTAACAGGTAAGCCAGAGTATACTAAAGAGAATCGAAACTCATCATAGATTTAGAAGAATCATATAATGAGGAAGGGTGGGTTCACCCCCCCCCACCCCGCCCCCTCTCCCCAGGGAAAACTTATTGTCGCCTTTCATCTAGTTTGGCCTTCAGTAAGGGAAGAACATAAGAAAGGATTTTGGGGAGTAGAACCACTATGCAAACATTTGATTAGGGGAAACAGGAGCTAGAAATTTGTATATCGCTGTAAAACAGGTGACAGCAGTGTGATCTTTGCCTCCAGACTAATCCCAGAAATACGCCCAAGCTAGAAATGGGTCAAATGGGTAAGGGGAATGGGCCTGGACCACAATGGCAAATTGAGTTTTCAGAACTCCCAGGAAAAGGGGGGCACCGATATTTGTTGGTATTAACTGACACTTTTTCAGGTTGGCCAGAAGCGTTCCCTACCAGGACAGCAAAAGTTTAGGAGGTGACTAGAACATTGATACATGAAATAACACCAAGGTTTGGAGTTCCAGCTGTTATATCCTCTGATAGAGGGCCACATTTTAGTTATGTGTATGTGAAGTCTTTTGCAGAGAACTTTGGAACCATAATAGGAAGGTCCATTTCAAGACCTCCTGATATCCTTCACTGCTACCAATATTAGAGAACAGAATGCCTGGATTCATCATTCTAGAGTGAAGAAAACCCCATGATGGGAGGGGTCTTTTTCTTGCTTTTTTAACTACAGGAACAGCTGTTTGGACTGCAGAGAAAGGATGGACACACATCTCTTGAGTTAAAGGACCACTGATGGAAGAAAGAACCTGGAAAGTAACTCAAGAACCAGGGGAATTGAAATTGATAAATGAAAATGAGAATGGTTTAATAGTTAAATGTGTTGAACCAAGTTGTATATGTAATTCTCTTGTTATTTTCGATGTTTAGGTTGTAAATGGACTGTGGTATAAGCATATCCACAAAGGGAACTTACCAACAGGATTGCATAATAAATGTCTAAAAATAGAAGATAAGGAAACTAGAGCTCGGTTGAGGATTCTAGTTGCCACTGGAAGAACAGAAAAAGAATAGTCAAGAATGGTGGGAGGTATTTACTGAAGGGATGAATGGGAATTTAGAGAGTCCACCAGTGATGAGAAGAATAGAGTGTAGAAAGAGAAATCAAATTCCATGTTGCTCCTGTTGTTCCTAGGAAGTGAAGGCCAAGAGGTGGGAAACGATAAAACATCGCCACGCTAACGGCAAAAATAGGAAAGGCGGGGACACTGCCCTTTCTGTTGAGAAGACGACGAACTCGGCTGCCGGCTGCAACCTGCTCAGCCAGAGAGGCAGAGGGTGCGGAAACCTGGACCTGATCCTCTTGCTAGGAGTGGTGACTTGTTGTTCCCTACTTAGCCTGCCCAATCCCTGTACCAAATGCTATAAGCACGTGAGAATAAGACAACTGACACAATATGTTCTCAATTATCACACTCATGTTAATTCTGGATGTTATGATTGATAGAACAAAATTGGAAAAATGTGAAATCCAAGGGCAGAAGTTACGGGTAGCAACTAATCTAGGGAAAGGTGGACTCGGTGTAGGCTCTGTCTCCTGCCCTAGGTGAGAACAGAGTATCTGTTTTACACAAGCTGGTATGTGGGGCTATTCAGATGGAAGGGAGTGCAAGATCAGTATAAGGAGGAGTTAGTTAAGAGTGCCACTCAGGAATTGAAAAGAAGGCAAGAGAAACAGAAAGTGGTACAGAAAAGCAGTGATTGGTATGAAGAAATAAGGCAAAAAGACAAGGGATTACAATTACCAACAGTAGGGGAAAAACCTGTTCATAGACCTTATGGAAAAGATAGCCCAGGAATTAAATGTCACATCATGCTGGATATGTGGGGGTCTCACATGGCAGAACAGTGGCCTTGGAGAGGAGAGAGTGTAAGCCCAGAAGGATTACTGGTGCGGAACAGAACTCATGTAACTCAAGAAAAAAAAAGACCAGAAGGATGGGTATTAAGTCACTTAATAATAGGGCAGATATGCATGTCAAGGGAGGATGGTAAACGAGATTTTAGTGAATACATTGGACAAACCCTTGTTAGTGCTGCGGGCAAATTCATCAAATACCTCTACTCCTCCTACTTGGTGGCCAAGTCCACCTAATGGATATTGGTCTCAAAATGGTAGTCTGGTGGAAGAAAATAGGGTTCATGATAGTATGCGCATTTCTGGGTTTACTGTTTGTACCATATTTGATCCCATGCTTTATTCGGTTAATACATTCAGTAGTCCAAGGCATGCAAATCTCAGCTATGCCTATAGATCCTGAAACGGCAACAAAAGAAACGGGGTATAAATTGATGATTTTAAAAGATAACACCAAACTGGACCTAGCTGCCGCTAGGCAAGTACTAGCTAACTTTGAGGCAAAGCACGAATCAATAGGATAAAACGAAAAAGGGGGAATTGTGAAAAATGTGAAAAATGCAGTTGTGATTTGCGCTAAGATGTTGAATGTTTACAGATATAACCAAATGAGGCACGGACTCTGAACTTGGAAAAGGGAAAAAGGTGGTTAAGTTCTATGTAAAAAGTTATGAAACTTGTTTAGGAAGTTTTATTGATAGAGGGAACTAACGTTTTAAGGGTTAAGCAACTATATAGTAAGGGCCTACTAACAAGCTAACATTTTAAACCACGTAATTAATATCTAGTTTAGAGCTGTATGTAACCAATTGTGCTAAAAAAAGCAGGACTTCATCGAATGCCAAGATAAGAAGTTTTACAGCACCAGCTGCAACCTTGAGGAGACAAGACAGCCAAGATTTACAGCAAAAAGGGGGCGCCAGTCCGGTTTCAGTCGGTTTGGTAGCTTGAGTTCCAACCAGTTCCTCGTAATGAGCCAAAGGGAAAAAGTCCACTGTGACGGAGCTGAAGGAGCCTTCATCCAGAGACCCCTAAAGACCCCTCCTCAAATTCACCAAGTGACACTGCGCAGGCGAACAGGGGAGGGGCGAGAAGGGGCTATGGGAATGGTGATCTGAGACTCACTTCATGAATATGTAGAGGCGTTCCTGGGGTCGTTATGAATATGTAATACCTTACTGTATTTAAGCACACTTCTTATTGTTAAAAGTGTGCGTGCTGGGTGGAGTGAATCCCCCACGCACCCAGCGCTGTTTTGCTTATGCTCTAATGAACACATGTTTAAAGAATACAATTAAGGAATTGGATTAAACGTTGTTTATCCATAGAAAAAGCATAAGTGTCTTTGAGTCCTTTGGACTAAACCGGCTTTGAACATCATGAGCCACTTGGTTCGTTTTAATGGACAACAGCCCCTCCTGGTGTGCAGGAGCTGCCAGTTTTCCTCCCCGCACCTCCAAGTCCACTGTCAAATTCCAAAACCCTGGGGCCCCGTCACCTCCTGGGGCTCCCGGCTCAGGAGCGGTGGTGCTGGCCCAGACGCCACACAAATGGAGAAATAACAGCAGAGTCGATGATCCCGTGACACGGCCTTCTTTATTTTATCAGCGCACTGCAGTCACAGCCGTGTCCCTCGGCTGGCGGACAGGGCCCCTGGCCAGTGAAACCCCTCAGGTGAGAGAAGCTTCTAGTCCGCCACCACAACTGACCACAGCTCAGATTCAAGTAGAGGTTTTAAACGTCAACCCTTGTGGCCATTGAGGCCATGAGAGACTCCAGCACCTGTGACAAGGAGGAGGCGAGCAGCATCATGGATGTGGCCGTGAGAGAACCTGGCTCCTGGCTGAGGAAGGTGAGCGGCCCGTGGCTGCCCTGCCCTGGAGCCCTTCCAGGCCTTGTTCTTCCCTCCCTCGCCCCGTTGCCTCAGGCACCCGGAAACGATTTCAAGGCAGCAGCTTTGGGATGGGAAGGGCAGCAGGTTCAGAGGCAGCTGAGGAAATGGCTGCACTCCAGTGGCAGCACCATCCTCAGCTGGGTGCCCTCCAGCTCCCAGACACTGTGAGGGGCTGTGGCAGATGCACCTTCCTCCCCCACCCCCTGAAAGCACCAGAAACTTCTCCACCAACAGCCCACCCTGCTCATGGCCCTTGGCTGGCAGACAGGGCCCCCGGCCAGTGAAACACCTCGGCTGAGAGACGCTTCTAGTCCAACAGCACAACTGACCAGAGCTCCGAAGGAGAAGGAGACGGAGGAGGAGAAGGAGGAGAAGAAAGAAAAGGAAGAGAGAAGAGCAGAGAGGAGAAAGAGGAGGCTTTTTGCAGGAAGCAGTAAAGCCATCATCCAGCCACTCTCTGCAGTTGTTGACCTGAAGCAGGAGTGGAACTAAGATGGCAAGAGACCTCTTCTGGCAGCCTCACCCGACTCCAACCACTGAGAAGCTGGAGCGTTATGGTAAGGCCTTCAGGCCCAATTTCACATGTGTGTCTGGGTCAAGGACATCTCTGAAATCAGGCATGGAAACCCGAGGACTGTGGGGGGTGGTTGCTCAGGAGTGGTGACTGCAAGGAGGGACCTGCTTGACCATCTCAAAGGGCTGAGGGGCTGATGTGGCAGCCAGGGCTCCTGGTTCCCTCCCTGACGTGGCCCCTGCCTTCCTGGGGCAGCCCAGGCAGAAGCCCCTGACCCCAAGGGGCTGCCCTTGCCTGGCGCTGGGCATTGCCCACGCTGAGCTCATGTCTGAATGGAAGAGCTGAAGGTGCTCGTGGGCCACGTGTGCTCTGTGTGTTCAGAGATGTGACCCGGCAAAACTGGCCCCTGCTGGGGAGACACCAGGGCCTGCCCTGAGCCTCCGAGAGCCGCGTGGAGCGCAGCCCCGTGCCCCCGCGGGCAGGGCAGAGCACTGCCGGCTTCCCGGCTGCTGCCTCAGAGCATGACGGGTCTTTCCCTTGTTCTTCCAGAGTTCGCTAAGATTTGGGCCAGCACATCGTATCACCTCAGCCTGCAGCTGGCTCTCCACCAGGTGGGCCTCACCTCCTTCTCCCCTCACACCCTGATGAACGCTGATCAAGTCCTGATAGCCCTTTGCCATCGGGTGCAGCTGTTCTTCCTTGGAAAGCGGGAGCGATGCCCCAGCACGACATTACTTTCCCTTCCTTCCTTCCTTCCTTCCTTCCTTCCTTCCTTCCTTCCTTCCCTCCTTCCCTCCTTCCCTCCTTCCCTCCTTCCCTCCCTCCCTCCCTCCCTCCTTCCCTCCTTCCCTCCTTCCTTCCTTCCTTCCTTCCTTCCTTCCTTCCTTCCTTCCTTCCTTCCTTCCTTCCCAAACCTGGCACCCCAAAATCCTGTCCTACCCAACCCTTCACCCCAAATACCTTTACCCCAATGTCATCCTTCCCTAAACCCTGCACGCCCAAATCCTAACCCTGCACCCCAAAATCATGAACCCCCAAACTCAGCCCTACCAAACCGTGCACCTAAAATCCTGCACCTCAAAATCCTTCTCCCCAACCCTGCACCCCCAAATCCTCCATCCAAGTCCTGAACACCTGAACCCTGCACCCTTCAAACCCTGCCCTCCAAAAGTCTTCACCCCCAAACCCTGCACCCCAAGTTCTTGAAAACACAAAACCTGCACCCCCAAAGCCTCACTCCCACCCCTTACTCCAGAGCCCTGCACCCTAAATCCCTGCAGCCCCAAATCCTATCTAACCTTGGACCCCCAAAACCTGCACCCCTAGATCCTTCCCCTCAAAACCTGCACCCCCAGATCCTGCTGCCCCATACCCAGCGCCCCCAAACTCTGCACCTGGAAATCCTGCACTCTCATAACCCTGCACCTCAAACAATTCCCTCAACCCTGCACCCCCAAAACTTGTAACCCCAAATGCTGCACCCGCAGATCCTGTCCCCAAACTCTGCACTTCCAGATCCTGCCCCCCTAAACCCTTAAAGCCCAAATATTGCACCCCTAGGTCCTTCAACACCCTGCACCCCCAAATTCCCCACCCAAAAACCTGTACCCCAGATCCTGCACCCCAAATTCTGTCCTCCCACACAATGCACCCTAAATTACTGCAGCCCCAGGTCCTGAACACCCGAAGCCTGCACCCCCAAGTCCTGTACCCTAAAGCCCTGCACCGAAAATGCTGCCCCTCAACTCTGCTTGGACGGTGCTCTGAGCAACCTGAGCTGGTGAAGATGTCCCCGCTCACGGCACAGGGGGGTGGGTTGCAACCTGAGCAGCTTTTGCAACGGATTTGTGGTGTCTCTGCACCCCTGTGCAGTTGTATGGATGTGGCTGTGCTTGGCTACAGGATGCTGGAGGAGGAGCTCAGGGCAAAACTGCAGTCACAAGAGGCCCGGCGGGACCGCATGCGAGCCCAGATGCTGAGGGACCTTGAGC
Source organism: Patagioenas fasciata (assembly GCF_037038585.1). Lineage (NCBI taxonomy): Eukaryota > Metazoa > Chordata > Aves > Columbiformes > Columbidae > Patagioenas > Patagioenas fasciata. The sequence goes on along the minus strand of NW_027288760.1, from coordinate 584,194 downwards.
TCCTCCTCGGGTTTGAAAACAACATCGACAACCTCATCTTGCATCTGCACGGCATCACCGTGCCCGGCCAGGTACCCACCCAGCGCTGGGTGGTGCAGTGACACAGCGCGGTGACACTTGGTGCAGCCACCGTCACCCCAAGTGGCTCATTTTGCCCACCAAGGTGGTTCTCTCTGTCTCCAGGATGATTCTCTCCTGTCCCAGGGGGTGGAGGAGAAGCTCCAGTACCTGGGCCAGAAGCTGCAGTACCTGGCACAGCGGGCAGCCCACCTGTCCCTGACAGGCACATCCCCGATGGGAGCAACGGGGTACGTGGGGTCTCCATCCCTGCTGGGGTCTTCGGGGACCCGCACCAGGCTCCTCCTGATGGCCCGTCCCAAGTGAGGAGGATGGAGGTGGCCCCATGGAGCAGCTCAGCTCCAGGTGGCACTGGGCACTGCAGGGTGTTGTCCCCAGGGGATCATCAAGGGCATCCCTTGGGTTCTAACACCCACCTCCCCTTCAGCAATGAACCCAGGGTGTCTTTCACAGACTTTTGTGAAGGCCAGGGATTTTCTGGAGAAAAAAATGTCGAGCGATCCTCGGAACGTGGTGGTTTCCTTTGAGGAGAGAGACAGCAGTGATGACGGTAGGAGAGCTTAGCGGGGACGCGTCCCACGGGGACTGTCCCTGCCCCTGCCTGTTGGGATTTGTGACCATCCTCGCCTGTCTCTCCTGTCCCAGCAGAGTCCAGCCCATGAGTTCTCTCCAGACCTTGTGCTGTCTCCAAGCCTTTGAGCATGGGTGGTGCTTTTAGGTGGGGATGTGGGAGCATGAAGGCAGCCAGTGGGGTGGTGAGCATCGAACCACAGAAGGAACAAGAAAAGATGCTATGGGGCAAGGAGGGAGAGCCTTGTCTTCAAAATCACCTGGTTGTGAAGAATAACCAGTGCTGGGGTCTGTCTGTGGCCTCTTCCTATTGGATGCTCTTGGAGGAGCCACTGAGTTTTTGGAGCTTGCCACCTCTTTTGAATGAAGCTGGAGCGGCGTCCAGCACCGCGTGGCTCCAGACCTTTCTGGGAAGCCCCGACAGCTGGGGATGGGTCACAGCGGCATTGCAGCTCAGCCTGGGATGCTGGGCAGGAAGAGCCAGGGCTTGGCAGGAAAGCTCCTTGTGAAGCCACCAGCCCTCCAAAACGTGCCGGCTCTCCCTGGTGACACCGGCACAGCGGAGGGGGCCGTGCAGACCCTCCCCAGCCCATTTCTCTCTGTTCCCTCCTCCAGAATCCTCTGAATCTGATGACGAAGATGACGAGCACGTCCCCACACGGGAAGACATCAAGAAGGAGGGGCAGCAGCTGATCGAAAGCAAGAAGAAAGCCAGCAAGAAGACCCAGCAGTCGCTCCAGGAGAGCTTTGGATGTCCCAGACCATCCCTTGTGCTTCGGATGCCCCCACCACCCCACGTCTTTTGGATGGCCCAGACCATCCATTTGGCTCTGCACTCCCCCGCCACCCCTTGTACCCTTTCTCCACTGGGTTTAATAAAGCAGATCTTTTTCGTTCCTCCCAAACCTGTGGTCCAGCTGCAATGGGGGGTCCTAGGTCACTTCTGTCACCCGGGACGCATGGGGGTCAAACCCTGAGGAGCACTCACCTGGGTTTGAAGGCAGCCCCATCGCCCTGGCCCTCACCCAGCTGTTCTCCTCGCAGAGCTGGGGATGGGCTGGGGTGGGGACGGCGTTCCTGGCCAGAGGAAAGCCGGGGGCAGCCTGGCTTCCCCTCCTTGATCCTGTGGAGCCAGCAACTTCCTGGGACCTCTGTCCCCCAGACGGCTCTGGCTGCACCAGTGGGCCCGTGTGTGTCCACAAACATCTGCCAAAGCCTCAGCTGACCGAGAAACCCACCTCTCAGCAGCGACATCACCGAATCCAAGACCCAGAGTCTGTTGGTCAACAGCTGGGAATGTCCCAGTTCCAGGTATTCCGACAGCCTGAAGGTCATAGAGAAGAAAATCATAGAATCCCAGAATCAGACTCACAGAACAGTTTGGGTTGGAAGGGACCTTCACAGTTCATCCAGTCCAACCTCTGCCGTGAGCAGGGACATCTTCACCCAGATCAGGTTGCAGTTGGTAGAAATGATGACCTTTCAGAGCGTGCTGGTGGTACTTTGTCCCTTGTGCCCTGCCCTGATGTGCAGAGACAGAAGGGACACTGGGAAGCTTTGGGGAAGATCCTCCGTATGCTGAGGTGTTGCGTCTCCTTCCTCTTCAGCCTCTAAAAGGTATTTGGTAAAGAGCAGAGCTGGAACCGGGGGTTCCCATCATTTGGGATAAACCCTAAAAACTCATTAATCATTTTGGTTGGAAAAGACCCTCAAGATCATGGAACCCAACCATAACCCACCCCTGGCACTGACCCCTATCCCTGAGAACCTTGTCTAAGGCTTGACAGGAGCTCCAGCGCAGTTGTCTGCAGCCGGTGCCGGCGAGAAACCTAAAATAGGACATGGGAGAATTTGCATGGGAGCGTTCACCACACGGAAATATCTCTGCCTTGGGAGGGCTGAGATTGAGTGGGTTGGAGGTTCTTTTTGTTTTCAAGGATGTGATCAAAATCACATGAAATGACACACAACGGAGGGTAGGCACAGGCTGGGACTGACACCGGAGCCTCAGCACCGGGTTTTATCCTTCATGGAGAAAGGGAACCAGGCTAAATCAGCCAGTTGGAGGCCAAAACAAGCGGCTCCTTTGGCTGTTCTGGGACAGGAGATGCAGGCAGGGCCACCAGTGTGGGGTCTGTCCTGGAGCTGCAAGGGTGGGATGCGGGATGAGGCAGCCAGAGCTGCTTCCACACAAGGAGGCACAAACATCTGCCATTTCCATGTTGGTTTTAGGAGGGTTAATATATGTGATGCTGATTTTTGAGCCACACATCGCCTGGGTTGGCATCACCAGCCACAGGTTGGGTTTTAGCATCGTTCTAAAATGCTGGAGGGAGCAGGGTGGGACTGAGGCAGCACTGGTGACAGAGGGACAGAGCCCCTGGGGTCCATGTCTGTCTTGTGCCGGACAACCCAGAGTTGAACTCGGTTCTCTGGGGAGCCCCAGGAGAGCAGAGCAGAGGGGGAGCATCCCCTCCCTCCACCTGCTGGTGATGTGGCCCAGGACACACTTGGCTCTCTGGGCTGCAAATGCACATTGTGGACTTATGTCCCTTTTGTCACCCACCAGCCCTTCTCCACAGGGTTGCTATCCATCCATCCATCCATCCATCCATCCATCCATCCATCCATCCATCCATCCATCCTCCCCCAGTCTGTGCTGGTACTGGGTATTGCCCTGACCCAGGTGCAGGACCTCGCACTTGGCCTGGTTGAATTTCATGAGGTTCACATGGACCCCCCAGCCTATCCAGGTCCCTCTGGATGCCACCCCTTCCCTCCAGCACATCGACGGCACCACTCAGCTTGGTGGAAAAGCAGAAATGAAGTGTCTTGGGTGATGCAGAGGCCAGGGAAATGTGCCTGGCTTTAGCTCTCTGCCAAGAACACCTGGGGAAACCCTTTGAAATGCTTCAGCCACTTTAGCAGGGAAAAATAACACCCCCACACAGTTGCCAGGCTTTCACTGCTCACGCAGGGACAAAGCACAGCGCGGGGACAGCACAGCGCTCACTCCGGAGCTCACCGGCTCTGACACCCGTGCCTGTTTGGGAGAAATATCCATGGGAAAGATTTTGTGCTCTGGGATTCAGGTCATCTGAAGAACACCAGCAAGCAGAACGACTGCCAAAACCTGCACAACGATGGGACCAGCTCCAGCTCCCCTGGGGAAGGAGGCGGCTGGTGCTTGTCCCAGCCCAGCCACGCCATGGGCGACCCAGAGCGGATGACAGCAAAGCCTCTTTCCAGGCTCTATTCGCTGTGAGATCGTGGGGCAGGGTCCCATCCAGGGGGGACATGGGGGGAACATCCTGCCCAAGCTCACGGGGAGCAGAGGAAGGGACAGAGGGGTCTGGGTGGCCCCAGAGGAGCTTGGAGCAGAGCAGGGGGCACAGAAACCCAGGGAGGGTCTTGGAGACGGGTCCAGAGAGGATCCAAGTGTATATGGGGAGGGGGAAAGGAATGGGATGGTGCAGGGGGTGTCACACAGGGTGGGAGTGAGCATGCAGGGACCAGAGCCAAGCTGAAGGTGCTTGGTGGGGATAGAGGTGATTGAGCAGGGGACAGGAGCAAAGTCCTGCGGAGGGCAACGGAGCTGGAGGGGATTTGGAGGGGTAAAGAGGAATGGGGGAGAACCAGGAAAGAATCTGGGGCATGGGGGGTGTGAGGGGGAAGCACAGGAGCTGTGATATTCGGGATCAGAGGAACTGGAGAGAGGATGCAGAGGGGAAGAGGGATGGGGAGAATCTAGAGTGCACAAAGAGGGGGGCAGAATGGGTGCCCCCGGGGTGGGGGGAAGGCTGGTTTGCCAGTCATTGCCCCCTAAACGAGCTGGGGCTGCAGGTGGTCCCAGCACCCCCACCCTGGGCAGCAAAGGGGGACCATGGCAGCAGCAGCAGGTCCCACTGCACATCCAGCATCCATCAGGGGGAAATAAAACACCTAAGTGGGGGCAGATAAAGCAGGAAACCCCCAAAGTGGGCACAGGGAACAGAGCTGAGCACAACACATCCCAGCACTGGGGCTGCTGGGCTTAAATTGGTGTCCAGGAGCAGGGGGGTGCAGGTGAGGATGCTCAGGGTGATGAAGGCATCGGAGTGGGGATGCCCATGGGAGAGGGTGGTGGGGGCTCTGAGGTGCTTGGGTATGTGTGTGTGTCAAGCACAGCCCTGTGACACACACGTAGTGGCTGCTGCTGGGTGTCATGGTGTGGGGACCCAGGATCACCCCAACACGCTGCCCTGGGCTGGGGCCAGGTGGGTGCTCCCCCAAACTGCCAGCACCCACTCCTGGGCACCCCCCACTGGCTGCAACCCCCTAGGGCAGGCACAGCGGTGCTGGGCTGTACTGGGACCTGCTGGTTCACAGCAGGATTTGGGGGGGGCCCAGGAAGAGTAGTCGGGCACCCCACCCTGTGCTGAGCTGGATCCATCCACCAGCACCACGTGGAGGACATTGGGGTGCAGGGGGGGTGGGAGGGGGTATGCAGGGTGAAGGGGCAGTATAGTGGGGTACAGTACAGGACAGTGGGTGTGGCAAGGTGCAAACCCCCCTCTCTCCCCCTCCCTCCTTCATCATGGAAGGAGTAGACACATCTCCCCCTCTCTCTGCTACAGCTTCTTTTGTTTGGCCCCAGAGCCCCTGGCCAGGGCCGTTAGGAGAAGGGAGCGCCGAGGTGCCAGGGAGCCGCTGGGCGCCTGCGGCCAGTGTGGGGGATGTTTGGAGGCTTCAGGTGCACCCACAGCCAGAGTGGGGGCACAGAGAAGCTTCTGGAATGCCCACAGTCAGATCTGATCAGCCAATAACAAACGGGACTCTCGTCAAGACTTCGCCCATTTGTCGCGGGTCTCTCGGAGCACGAGCGAGATGCTGCCGCCGAGAGCCCCCCCGGGATGGAGACTCCGCTGCCTTGCCGCTGCAGGTGTGAGTGAAACTGCCCATCGCAGGATTGCGAGTGTATTTATACTTTCCGTGCACACATGCACGTGTAACTTTCCATGCTCAATACGAGCCTGTGTAAAATTAATCCTCGTATAATCACGGGTGTATTTTCCTCTCGTGCTTCCACATAAGCACGTGTAACTTTCCGTGCACATTTGCACGCGTACTTTCCGTGCTTAGTGCAAGCACGTGTACTTTCCGTGCACATTTGCACGCGTACTTTCCATGCTTAGTACAAGCACGTGTACTTTCCATGCACACTTGCAAGTGTAACGTTCCGTGCTCAATACAAGCATGTGTATCAATTATTTCTTCGCACAATCGCGTGTGTATTTTCCTCCCCTGCTTCCGCACAAGCACGTGTAACTTTCCGTGCACATCTGCACGTGTATTAACCCTCGCAGGATTGCGAGTGTATTATAAATTTACCCTCGCAGAATCGCGAGTGTGCACTTTCCGTACTCACTACAGCACGTGTATCTCTTCAAAATAACCCCACACCGTGTTCAGGCAAGTGCGGACTCCTCCCGGACTCAGGGACGGCTCCGGCACTGTTTTGGTGAAGCCACGTGCATGCACTCTGTGCACCGCCTGTCGTATTGGTTGCTGCCCCTTCATAATTTTCCTCAACTGGTACCTGAACCTGTATTCAAGTCACTTTTGGATGCTAAAACCCTGTTTCTCACCGGTTTAACAAAAGTTGGTTTGGACCCTGTTGTCCCTTAAACGAACCTGGGGTGCCTCCGGGACACCCCCCTTTCCATATTGATCCCCAGGAATGAGTCCCCCCTCAGTCTCCTCTTCTCCAGCTCCAGAGCCCCAGCTCCCTCAGCCTTTCCTCACACGGGAGATGCTCCACTCCCTTCAGCATCTTGGTGGCTGCACTGGACTCTCTCCAGCAGTTCCCTGTCCTTCTGGAACTGAGGGGCCACAACTGGACACAATATTCCAGGTGTGGTCTCCCCAGGGCAGAGCAGAGGGGCAGGAGAACCTCTCTGACCTACTGACCACCCCCTTCTAACCCACCCCAAGTACCATTGGCTTCCTGGCCACAAGGGCCCAGTGCTGGCTCATGCTCACCCTGCTGTCCCCAGGACCCCCAGCTCCCTTTCCCCTACACTGCTCTCCAACAGGTCCTTCCCCAGCTTAGGCTGGAACCTGGGCTTGTTCCTGCCCAGGTGCAAGACTCTACCAGTGCTGCCCAGCGCTGATGAAATAAAGAATGCCGCTGAACAGCGGCATTGCCTCTGCTCTTCACTCCATCTCTTCGCTGCCAGAGAGTTCCCACTTTCTCCAGAGCGCAAGAGATGAGGCCGAGAGAGCCCGGGAAGAGCCGGAGCCACCCCCGCCTCCCCAAGCCGGCCACGCCAGGAATTCAGCCGCCCAAGCGCTCTCCCCGCCACGCCGCAAGCGGCTCCCGCTGCCCGCCCAGGGGAACCGGGGCTCCCCGGCCCGGGACTCACCAGCCGTGCCGAACGCCCGCCCGCTCCGGACGCCGCTCAGCGCCGCGCTCGGCAGGGGCACCGCCATGCTGCGCGCCGCCCGCACTGGAAGGGCCCCGTTCCCATAGCGACGGGGGCCGCGCCGCGCGGAGTCCGGCCTGGAAGGCCCCGCAGCCGTAGCAACGGGTCTGTCTACCGCAGCGCCGGGCTGGGAATGCCCCCCTGCCCTAGCAACGGGGCTGTTTAGCGCGGAGCCTGCCTAGAAACGTCCCCGCAGCCCTGCGGGGCGCGCTCTGCCCTCCCCGGGAACCCCTCCCCATCGCCGGCCTTGCTGCTCCGACCGGGCAGAGCCCGCGGAAGGACTGGAGAGGCCCCGCTGTCACCCCGGGGTACCCGGACAGGAGGTGAAGCCCAAAACCACAGCCAGGTTTTTTTTAGAAATCGGCCCAAAAAGGAAAAGCTGCAGTTGCCTGTGGGCTGTGGAACATCCTGGGGGTGCTGGGGAACCGCAGGGCAGAGTCACAGAATCCCGGGCTGAAGGGACCCCTGCAGACCCCCAGTCCAACCCCTGCTCACGCGGGGTCACAGAGCAGATCACACAGGGAAATGCGTGGGGAGGAAAACACAGCCTGGACCCTTCACTTGGATTGTTGTTTTCTGGAAGACGGCCTTTAAAAACCAGAAGAACATCCCGGAACAATCTCCAGACCCAAGGACCTGGGGCAACTGATTTCTGCCCTCAAATTCTGGCTCCATCCTTCCGAGTCAAACCGGCAGTTTCTCCAACCACTGTGTGTGGTTTTCGGCTCCAGAGAAGGACGAGTATTTCCTTCCCAGCTCCATCAGCAAAGCAGTGCCACACGCGGATTCATGCGCACAAAACTGTCCCGGAAACGTTCTTGACCCCAGGTTCCCTGTATCAGAGTCTCAGATGTTTGCGCGTTAAAAAGATGCCTTAATTATAAGATAAAATACAACTTAAAAGGTACAGCAGAGAAACAGTCCAGGCTGGGGCCCTCTCAGGGGCAGGGAACACAAGGCGAAAGAGCCTTGGGCTTTTAAACCCATTTCTCTAAGAAACCCTCTCAGAAATGGTGGTCGGGGGCAGGGAGGATGGCCGGGCGCTGGGAGAGGTGAAGCGCAGTAGGGCACTTTCCTCGGGATCTCCAGAAATAACTGCGAAACCCCAAAGAAATTGCGGTCCAGAGAAGGGCAGAAGGACGGACGGGATGCTGACAGACGTGAAGTGGTGTATGGCGCTTTCTTCAGGGACTCCAAGAGGATCTTCTCCTTTTCTAAGTAATCATCCCCCTGAGAAGAGGGGAAGGAAGTGTGGGAATGATCCCAGAAAGTGCCACAGAAACAGGGTCGCAGTCCAGGGTGTTGCTCACCAACAAGAGAAACATCCCAAAGCCTCCCTCGTGCCATGTCCCCCATGAAGGGGACCCCTCCTCGTGCTCATCCGGAGCCCAGACCCTCGCAGTCTGAGCAAGACCCGCAGGGGAAGCCGCCAAGGGCGTCCCCGCCTGGGGAAAGACCCAGCAGGGACCTGACGGCACAGGATGGGGACACCACAAAGCCAGGGCAAACGGGCTTTAACCCACCTGCCTCTCCCCTCCTGCCCCCTCCGGGCACTGCGCTGGCTCAGAGAGCTCCGCTGAGCCCCTGCAGAGGACGCGGAGGCCAATTCACACCTGAGGTTTACATACAGGGGCACTAACCCAGCCCCCAGGAGCATCCCAAGCCTCTGGAGACACTGGTACAAGCGCAGCTGCCCCCCGGCAAGTCCCTTCCCACCCGCAGTGTGTGGAAGCCTCACCCAGGGTGCTGGGGAGACCCTCGGTCGGGGCACTGAGGTCCTGGGCTGCGGCCAGCGGTGTCACAGGGTAGTCGGGCAGCTCCTGGCGGGGCTGTTCACGCCGTCTCCTCTGGTGAGCCGTGCTCAGCCGCTGCTGCGCCGTCTCTGGGAGAAAGGCAGAGAGAGAAGCTCTCAGAAGGGCTGGCACCATAACTGCAAGGTGTGGGGGGTGACTTTCTTCCATTCTCTATCGCCTACAGTCATTCTCCAAGTGCCATCTGTTTTTCAAACAGGCCAGATAGGATTATTGAAAGCCGTCATGGTTTCTTTAGTGATCCCCACTTGCTGGAGTGCCCGAATAGTCTCAGTAATTCCTTCCTCCCCCCCGGGATGCGATATTGTTTTAGAGTCACCACCTTGGCAGGTGCAGGCAGCACAACAGGATCCCATTTTGGGAATCCACACAAGACAGTTACAGACCAGATAGCAAATCCTGCGTGCAGAGAGCCGAAAGCAAAACGACCACTTAAGGTTTCAACCGTCTGCCCTGCTAGGACATCAATACCCAGGATATATTCTTTAATTGGGGCAATCAACACTGTTTCAGTAAATGGCTTGGGATTTGCGATTGTGAGGGTAACAGTAGCTTGGAGAGCAGGGGTCAGATGTCCCTCCAAACCACAAATCTGTGATGTAGCATCTTTGTTCTTAATATCACTACGTAAAACTGTGAGCTCAGCCCCCGTATCCACCAGAGCTAACACATTCAAAATCCCCCCAGACTGCCACTCTGCAGTTAAAGGAACGTAAGGACGTCGGTTCTTCCGCAGTTCCCATTCAGCAGGGGTGGCACTGGATGAGTGTGAAGGTCCCTTCCAACCCAAACCGTCCTCTGATTCTGTGAACCCGCCACGTCCTGCGGCAGCGGGAGAGCCCAGGAACGACGCCGTCTGCTCAGCACGCTCAGGGCACTACACATCTGAAGGGCACCGGGGCTTTGGCATTCTCCTCCAGCTTTATTAAAATCCAGCCCTCCTCCCGAGAAGAGCTGCACCTCCGCCGGGCTTAGCGGCACCAGCAGCACAGGGCTCGCAGGGTCCATCGCGATCTTGGCTGCTCCCTTGGGTTGCTCAGGATGAGGATGGTCTGAGCCGCCAGAGAGCGGATGGAGGGTTCGCTGTCCTGCTCCAAGGGCTGAAGGGCTGCAACAGAAAGAAGCAGAACCCAGAGCTCCCACGTCTGCAGAGACCCCCAGGCATCCCCTCTGGACCATGCTCCCTACTCACCGCTGCAGATCTCAGCCAGCTTCTCCTCCTCCCTTCGGTCCCTCAGGGGCCGCGCAGCCAGCCCTGGGCACAGAGTTCCGTCAGAGCCCTGCTCCCTCCCCTCGTCAGGGAAGACCAGTAGCTGACATGGTGGGACTGAGCAAGGCGGCCACCAAGGCCACCCACGTGGGCAGGGCTGGGAGGGGAGCCCGAGGCCCTGCACGGGGCAGCCGGGGCTCTGGCAGCCACAGGGCTGCTCCTTGCGCCTGGGCAGCGGCGGGGACTGGGGCCATGCTGCCGAAAGAGGGACCCGGGGGCTGTGACTCACCGATGAACCTCGCGGCCGCCTCTCGCAAGCTGGCCTGAGCATCCTTCAGGTACGGCAGGCTGCGATTCAAGTATTCTTCAGCCCTGCTCCTGTCCTGCTCCAGCTGGAGAGAGCACAAGGGTGTGAGCAAGTCGCTGTCTCTCCTCCCAACAACCCACGTTCCCCTTCCCCCCCAGGCCATTCCTGTGTCCCAGCCAGGAGCCCTGTGGGGCTGAGGCTGACAGAGAGACACAGGCCGAGGGGTCCCAGGGGTGCTGGCAGCCCTCCCTCCCACTGGGTGTGGGGCAGAGGGAAGAGCCCCTGGGGGCTTTGTTCTTGAGGACAGGGAACAAGGATGCAGCTGCGGGCTGCAGCAGGGCGGACGAGGCACCTCTGCAGAGCCCACAGCCCACAGATGTGGGGCAGCACCCATCTGCCCTGAGCCTTGGGCGTTGTCCTCACCAAGCGCTCTGCAATCCTCCATGTCTGCTGTGTCTGTGCCGAGTGCTTGAGCTGTTTCCACTGGAGCAGCTCTGCTGCAGCAAGGAGGGCTTCCCTGGCGGCCTGCAGAACAGCAGAAGCTGGGAGATGGCACCTGGTGTCCCCCTCCTCTTGGCTTTGTTGCTGGGATAATCCTGCCCTTTGGGAGCAGAGACATGCCCTGGCCCAAACATCTGGAGCTCTCTTGGGCACAGCCCTTGGGGACAGGGAGTGAGGCTCAAAGCTTGAGCCCCAGCACCTGCAGGGACAGCTGAGGAGCCCGTAGGGACGTGCCTGTTCAGGCCTCGGTGGCCACGGGCCGCTGCTGAGCCCTGCGGGACCAGGTAGGGCAGGTGATGGAAATGGCTGTGGCAGCTTCTCTGTTGCGGCTCGCGCTGGGTCTGCAGGGACCCTTCCTACGGGCTGTGCTGGTGGAGGCTGCCAGCTGCCAGCAGCCCTGTCCCCTGGTGCCCAGGCCACCCATGTGGTATCGGCACGCCCTCCTCTGCCTCAGTGCTCAGTGTGGAAGCTGTACCTTGACCACGCTGTCGCTCTCGTCGCTCAGATGAAAGAAGAGGGGGAGCAGTGCACGGCACACATAGCTCTTCATGCTCTTCTTGTCATGCCCCATCATTGACTGCACCCGCTCTCTGAAGAGGCGGATGGCGAGCTCTCGCAGCCGGCTGGACACCTGGGAGGAAGGAGGAAAGTCGGACTTCAAACCCAGCGGCTCTCTGCCCAGGGTGAGCAGCAGCAGTATGGGGGCTGATGTGAGGGGAGATGCTCCAGGCTCAGATTGTGCAGGAGGAAGCTGTGCTGGGCTGCAAAGCCCAGAACCCATCCTGTAAGAGCCCAGTGGAGAGGACCCTACTCCCAGTGCTGCCCATGGGGTGACAGCTGCCCGCCCGCAGGGCTCGGTCTCCTCCATCAGCCTTACATCATCAAAGAGGGGCAGGAGCTTTTCCACCAGCTGCTTGGTGATGGGGCTGGTCTCCTCCCTCTTCAGGTGACCCATCACATTTCGGAAGAACTCCAGGGCCTTCGTCTTGATGTCTACATTGGCGTAGTCGAGCACCCCGATGACGTGCGGCAGGAAAACCTGCATTTTTCTTGCCTGTGTGAAGAACAGTTTCCTTCTTGTGAAACACTCAAAGACCACCCTGGCAAGCAAGCTGGTCACTGAGCACCAGCCTCCTGTCCAGCTTCCTGGCAGGTGGTGGCACAGGAATCTCTGTGGCAGCCTCCTGGTAGGTGGCGGCCATGGGCACACAGGCAGAGACACAGGACAGCAGGGCCAGGGCAGGAAGAAAAGCGAGGACTCCCTGTGCCCTGCTCAGCCATCCCCTTTCCCTTTCCCCACAGGCCTGAAGGGGAGATGCCTGGGAGAGCCTCTGTGCCTGGAAAGCTCCCCCGGCAGCCATCAGGCTCCAGCACGGCAGGGAGGGCATTTGGAGCTCTCACCCACCGCCTGACCCCCAGCCAAGGCCAAGCCACCGCCCCACCTGCTGCCCCAGCCCCAGCTGACAACAGTGCTCCCCTTGACGCCACCCTGCTCACCATGTCAGGTCTTTCTGCCAGTCTCATGAGGACTTGGAGGACCAGGGAGGCTATCACCAGGCTTGGATGCCTCTGACAGCTCTGGACGTGGGACTCGCCACCAGAATCCTCCGACTGAAGCTCACTGGAGGGCATCAGCTCAAGCAAAGGCAGCAGTGAGACACTGGCAGAGCCTGCTGGGCTTCTTGAAGGTGACCGAGGCCTTTCCTGGTAACTCACAGCCAAGGGCAGTTTGCAGGCCTGGTCTGTGGCTGAGCTGATCAGGCTGTAGAATGTTCTGCTGACTTGGAGTTCTCTGAGGAGCTTCTTGAAGAACTTCGGTATCCGGGGTGCGGAGAAGACTACCTCCCACAGTGCCAGGGCAGTCCTGCAAGCCAGAGCGCTCTGTCAGCAGGGCAGCCTGGGCCACAGTGCTGCAGGACACATGGGATGCCCTGGGCAGCAGCAGAGGCTGAGCTGGTGTTCCCGTGGGGCTGGCAGGGGCGCGGTGGGGGGCTCTGGGCTGGCTCGCTCAGCTGTGGCTGCTGCGGGCCTGGCTGACCCCCAGGGCTGGAAAGCGTGGTGGGATGGAGGGTCCTGCTCCTCGGGGGTGTCCTGCAGGATTCCTTGGCTCTGGCAGCCAGAGAGTCCCCGGGCCCCTCTCCCCACAGGGGACAAACCCTCATGGCTTTTGGGGTCAGTACCTGTCTCCTGCTGGAGCGATCCTCAGCAGCGTCCGGACCACCTCCCCCGGTCTCCTGTCAGCCATCACCAGAAGCAGGGAGTCCAGGCTCTGCCGGGCTGGTGCCGTGCTGGTGCTCTCCAGGTTTTCATGGATGCAGCTCGTGATCTTTGGCACCTGGAGGGGACACAGGTGAGGATGGTGCTGTTGCTGGAGTGCGGTGGATTCTTCGGCTGCCCTTACCATCCCTTTCTGCTGCCTTCATGTGGCTTCAGGTGCCTGAGACAACAGGGGTTGGGAAGGAGGGATGGAGAGAGGAACAAGACCTGACAGGGCCAAAAGGCAGGGCACTCCAGCCACAGGCCACTTACATCCGCCAGCCAGAAGCCAGGGTTTTGCATGACCACATCCAGCAAGTCCCTCGTGTGCTCCTTGTCAAAGATGCTGGAGTCTCTCATCGCCTCAATGAACACAAGGACGATGTCTGTCCTCTCAGAAAGTCTGAGGTATGGTGCACAGGACTAGAGGAGGAAGAAAGGAAGCAAAGCCATATCACGCCAAGTGCCCTGATGGTGCTGCATAACTGGGCAGCGCCAGCAGCCCTGCAGAGTCGCCTAGCAGTGCTGGTGGCAGTGCCCGCAGCAAAGCTGGCAGCAGGGGTGGCAGTGTCTGCATGGGGAGGATGAGAAAAGAGGCCTCGGGGCGCGGGAGGCGGGTTGGGGCCCTGGGCACAGGGTGCTGGCCCTGCTGCCAACCAGAGCTTGCTGGTGGCCAGGAGGACTGGGGCTGCTGCTGGGACACTGGAGCGCAGCCCTCGCATCGTCCCTGCTCAGGGACAGCAGGAACCTTCTCAGCAGGGACAGGGAGACCACGGCAGTCCCGCTGATTGTGAAGATCTTTGCTCACACAAGTCCCCGGCTGATGCCGAACAAGAGCGCCAACAAGAGCTGATTAGTATGTCTTAGCTGCTTACCCAAAGCCCCAAGTCGGGGAGATCACCTTCCAAAGGGGGCTGTTGTGCTTGATTGTTCCTGCCTAAACAGTAGGGAAACACAGAAAAGTCACTAAGACACAGTAGCTTTGCCAGGAAGCTTCCCAAACTGCCCTGAGATCTGCTTGCAAGGTGGCAGGACTTAAGTGGTCAAGGAGATTTCTGGAGGGCATCAGGAGTAGCTTCCTGCTGGAAGTACTGGCAGGACCAGCCAGGAGGATGCAGAGATGGATCTGCTCTGCACTGGGAGGGAACACATGGCTTTGGGACATGGCAATCAGCCGTAGCTTTGGCTCTGGGAACCACAAAAGAGCGGGGTTCTAGATCCTGAAAGGAAGGAGGAATGGGAGCAGCAGAGAATGGATCCCAGAGTTCAGGAGAGCACTTAGCTGTTGCAGCAAAATGACAGCTGGGATGCTGTGGGAAGCAGCTGTGAGGGCTGAAGGAGGTCAGGAAGAGCAGCAGACATAGGGGGAGATGTCCGTGCGTAGGGGGGTGAAGCCCACAGCAACTTCTCTTACTGTTTTGCCGAGCCATGAATCTCTGAAGGCTAGACACGGCTTCCTCGGCTTCACTTTCTATTTCCCCAGAAGTATGGAGAAGGAGATGTCCCAGCAGCTGTCCGAGGATTGGAAACTGGATGTCTCTATAGCTGACATCGCCGTGTATGTCTCTCTGAGAGTGGAGCCAGTCCTGGGTGAGGGAAAAAGAACAGGAGGATGATTGAAGGGAGGCAGCTGGTGCCAAAGCCCTGAATCCAAGTGTGTGTCCAGGGCAGTCAGGGCTCTCCAGGATTGTGCTGGTCACAGCTCCCAAAGCAGCTGGCTGGGCAGCAGCCCTGCGTGGGGAGAGCTGCAGGCTGCTCTGGGGTGCAGGGGTGATGAGACGGCCTGGCCGGAGGGTGCCTGGCTCCTTACCCGCATTGTGGCACGTGTGGACAGCAGAGCGCTCAGGCATTCAATACTCCCCATGGCCCTCAGCCGCACATGTGCTCTATCAGAACTGGTGAAAGTCAAGAGCATCTGGGAAGAGAGAAGCTGCTGGTGAGCCCTGGGAACGGCCCCCCGCTCCAGCAGAAGCAGCAGTGCTCAGCTGCTGGGATGGACTGGCCCACTCCATTAAGGCTTCCCCTGGTCTCGAGCAAAGCCTGTAGTGGGGTTCCTGCCCTAGGATCCCTGGCAGGCTTGGGACAAAGGCCCCGGGCCAGCCCTGTGGCCAGGCAGGAAGGCAGATGCCACCCTCTGCGGCCACTGTGCCGCGGAGTTGCCTGGAGGGCAGCCCCAGGTTTCCCAGGGAGGTGGGCACCCTCCCGGCAGCGCGCTGTCTCTGCACAGCATGGGGTGGGACTGTCACCTCCAGAGTGGACATCCCGTCCCCCAGGGCCAGGAACAGCCCTTGTGAAGCCCAGACTTTGCACGCCCCAGACCTGGAAGATGTTCTGCAGCAGCTCGCCGACTCTGCAGGCAGGAGAGTTGAGAAGCAACTCCTGCAGCATGAAGTCCATGGATGTCATGGTCTGCAAAGAAGACAAGGAGTTGTGGCCATGTTTCCTGCCATCCCTCTCGCCCGCAGGGGACTGATCTGAGCTCCCAGCAGCAAGGGATGACTCTCACGCTGCTTTGCTGTGCCTGGGAGAGACCCAGCGGCAAATAATCTGCTGCGGGCAGAGCAGCCTGCGAAACTGGACTTGGCCAGGCCCACAGGCAGGGGATGAAGGGATGAGGGTGGGACAGCAGAGCTGAGACCCTGCCCTGCCTTGGATCTATGGTCATATCGCAGCATGGGGTGGTAGGGGAGCAGCCCAGAGGGACCGGGGGCTCCTGTAGCTCACCCAGCACTTACCAAGAAGTAGACGCAATAGGTGGCGTATGGCATTTCCTCTTCTGGAGGAGGCAAGAAGAGACTGGAGAAGACCACTTGGATTAGACTTCTCTCTTTGCCCTCCAGCACTCCCTCCACCGAGCTGCAAAGAGACAGAGGAGCCAATTAGACACTGGTGCTGGGAGCAGCGCCTCGAGGCCTCATGCAGGCGGACATGGGGCTCTGGGAGTCGCCAGGAGCCACGGACAGGTACCTCAATGTGGCAATGGCAAGCGTGGCCTGCCACCACACCGCCATGCGCAGCTGCTCTCTGGGCTCCTCTTCCAGCAGCACCTGCAGAGCACAGCCGGGATGGGACCTGGCAGCCGCCAGCACCCAGTGCCACCAGCCCCTGCCCAACGCTGTCCTCACAGGGTGCCGGTGCCAGGGGCCTCCATCCCTTCCCCACAGCCGCCAGGTATCCCCTCACCTTGATATTTTCTGCCAGCTCGTATCTCTGGCAGAAGACATCTAGGCCCTGGGTCAGACCGCGGCGCTGGCTGCTGTCACACAGCTCACAGATGCTCAGGAGAAAACGAATCGTCTGGCTCTCCTCCTGGCAGACGTAGAGCAGAGAGACAAACAGGGAGTGTGAGATGGGGACACGCCCAGCAGCACCGCAGCACGGGGTGCGGTGCCCATTGGAGACCTGGGAGCAGCAGCTCTGCCCAGCCAGCTCCCTCCAGCAGCCCCGCAGCAGAGCCCCTGCCAGCAGACGCCGGCACAGCCGCCTTTGACACAGCCGTGGTTACCTTGTCTGGGTTGCCGACAAAGGTCACGATGAAGTTCACGCTTTGCTCTTCAAATTCATAAACAGGTAACCAGCTGGCATCTAATGAAGGAGGAGAGCAGGGAGGGCTGCAGAGAGGGTTTGCAGGTCTGCAGGACAGAGCAGAGGAAGGGCTGCCCCCCACCCTGCCCAGACAATCAAGGCCCCTCACTCACCAATCTCTGGTGGCTGGGCCACATCCACCTCGTGCTGCGATGGAGCTCGGACGACCCCACGAGCCCTGACGTCCTGCAGGGCCAGCCTGGGGCGGCTGGGGGGTCTCTGCGCCATCCTGCTCGATGGGGTGAAGGGGTGAGAGTCGGGAACTGGGGAGCTTCAGCTAAACGTCTTGGTGGTGCGGGTCTGCCAGGGGCAGCGGTAAAAGACGTGGGCTGTGGTTGGAAGCTCCTCGCTAGTGAAAGATGGGAGCTGCACTCAGGGACTCCTTGCGTGAGTCTGCCAGGGCAGCTAGAGATAGGTTGTGGCTGGTTGGACTCGACGATCTTTAGCGTTTCTTCCACCCAAAATGACTCTCTGATTCTATGAATCTCTGAAAGACGTGGGCTACGCTCGGGGCTCTCGCCAGCTCCGTGCTCGCACCCTGTCCCGTCACCGTCCTGCCGGACAGTGTGGGCTGGGGCCACGGCTGCGCTGAGCACATGCGGGGCAGTGGGAGTCACAGTGTGAGGTCACAAAGGGCCCCACTGTGACCCTGCGCCTGGGGAGGGAGGCCAGGGTGTCTCCTTGGGAGGCCCAGGGTCAGCTCAGCCCTGGGCACCTGGGTGCTCTCAGGGTGGCCTTGGCCAAATTTGAATCCCAGTTTCTACAAGTTCCACCCCCGTTGCTCTCAGTCTTGAACAGTCCGCTGCTCCGTCCAGCGCTCCCAGAAACGGGTGCAGGATGGGGGATGTGACAGACGCGCTCACTGCCGTGCCGTGGGAAGAAAACTTTCTTTTTAGGGTCTAAATCCTCATTCTGAGGGTCCAAATACTCATTTCTAGGGCCTAAAGCCTTATTTTGGGCCTAGAGCTCCATCTGTAGGGTGTAAATACTCATTTTCAGGGCAAACCCCCTCATTTTTTGGGAGTTTCTGAGGGGATCTGAGGTAAAAAGTGGCATCTTAAGGGAGTTTGTGAGGGGATTTGAAAGTAAAAATCGTGTTTTGGGGGACTTGGAGGGAATTTGAGGTAGAAAAACATGGCGTTTTGGGGGAGTTTGTGAGGAGATTTGAGGTGAAAGTTGCATTTTGGAGTGCGATGCCAAGCGGAGGACAGTAGTGTGGCGCCTCCTCAGCCTCCCCAGGGGGCGCAGGGAGGCCCCGGGACCGTGACAACTGATGTGTCTCCTCGTAGGCCTTGGTGGCAGGAACATCAGCCATAGACAAGGGGACAAAGCCCTTGGGTCTGTCAGGGACATTCAGCCTTGCCAGTGCCCTTGGCCATCTCCACCACAGGCCGTCCAGCACTGTCCCAGGCCCGTCAGAAGGGACCCAGGAGTGCCCGAAGAAAGCCAGGAGTTCGGGGAGGCTCCCAATAGTTCGGGGGGGACCCAGGAGTTCGGGACGGATCCAGGAAATCGGGAGGAACCCAGGAGGTCAGGAGGGACCAAGGAGTTCAAGATTGACCCAGGAGTTCGGGTCGGACCCAGGAGTTCGGGAGGAACCCAGGAGAACCCCAATGGACACAGGGGTTCGGGACGGACCCAGGAGTGCCCCTAGCAACCCAGGTATACCTCAAGGGACCCAGGAGTTCGGAAAAGGACCAAGGAGTGCCCCAAGGGATCCAGCTGTTCGGGGAGAGACCCAGGAGTTGGGAAGGAGAGAGGAGTGCCCCAAGGGACCCAGGAGTTCAGGAGGGACCCAGGATTTCTGGAGGAACCCAGGAGTTAGGGTCGAACCCAGGAGTGCCCCAAGGGACCGAGGAGTTCAGGAAGGACCCAGGAGTGCCCCAATGGACACAGGGGTTCGGGAGGGACCCAGGGGTGCCCCTAGCGACCCAGGTATACCTCAAGGGACCCAGGAGTTCGGAAAGGGACCCAGGAGTGCCCCAAGGGATCCAGCTGCTCAGGGAGAGACCCAGGAGTTCGGGGAGGACCCAAGAGCTGGGGAGGGACCCAGGAGTTCGGGAGGGACCCCAGAGTGCCCCAAGGGACCCAGGAGTTTGGGAGGGACCCCAGAGTGCCCCAAGGGACCCAGGAGTTCAAGAGAGACCCAGGAGTGCCCCAAGGGAACCAAGAGTTTGGGTCGGACCCAGGAGTTCAGGAGGGACCCAGGATTTCTGGAGGGACCCAGGAGTTCGAGTTGGACCCAGGAGTTCGGGAGGGACCCAGGAGTGCCCCAATGGACCCAGGAGTTCGGGAGGGACCCAGTAGTGCACCAAGGGACCCAGGAGTTCGGGAGGGACCTGGGAGTGGCCAAATGGACCTGTTAGCAATCAGGACACATAACCATGGACGTAATTATATGCGGTGCTTTATTTCAGCACTGGGAAACCGGGGGTTCACAACCAAAGCTGGCTTCGAACAGCTGATTCAGACCATACCTTATTATACAAGTCAGTCACATACATATTCATTACACCCCTGACAACCATTAGCATATTCCACACCTATTCTAACACAAACTTTCTGTCTAAAAGATGCTATGATTATCAGTTATTTTCTACGGTATCAACTTTAAAAGAATATATCGTAAATCTATGTCCACCTTAAAAATAAGGCTCGGTTACAGTTACCTGCGTTATAAGAATATACCATAAATCTATGTCAGCTTTAAGAACAGAGTTTGGTTACTGATTACAAGAGTTCTATGGCTACAGGGCTGGTTGCTATCCTAATATTTATTCAATTGTAACAGATCCAGCGATATTCAGGGAAGACCCATCCTGTCCTGTTCCATGGAAAAAAACATCTTGTAAGGTTGATTACTATCATCTTCCCCTCTTTGAAAATCCTTTTTTTAGACAATGGATTTTCACTTGAAACAACCTCTTCAATTATTGATTTGGTTGGTGATTTGGCAAATGTGACAGTTCATAAGCTGGAGGGCTAGCTGGATGGCTGTCAAATACAGGATTAGCGTAATTCCTACTCAGGACACTAAAAATGTGGTTATTCTTAGCATCTGTTTGACTAATTACGCGTTCAATACCTGCATATAATAAACAAAGAAGTATAATCACAATTGTAAGTACAATTAAGCTTTCTAGTAGTGAATGTACCCATCCTCCTAAATTTAAACCAAATGAATCCAACAGAGCTCCTATCCAGCTCTGTTCTGCATCCTGCTTTTCTTTTTGCAGCTCCATCTCTGTTTGGGTCAGTTGGGAAATGTCCTTCTCAACCTCCAAAGTTACGTTTGGAATATGGATACAGCAACGATCAATTCTGTCTTTCAAATATCCACAGACACCATTTTCTTTCAGTAACATTATGTCGAGTGCCATTCTATTCTGCAAGGTCATTTTAGTCGTAGCCTGTAATTGTATATTAAGTTCCTGAAAAGCCTTTTTAGTTATTCTAGCCAATCGATCCATTTGCCCAATCAATTTATCAATCATTTCTCTATTTCTGTAGGCCGCAATTGGTGCAAAGAAAGATTCTAGTGCCCAGCCAAATTTGACACTGCTTGATGGTTCGTGCCACACATCTTCATCTACCTCTCGTTTGTGCCTAACCTGTAGAAGTTCTTGCCTATTTTTCAAGGGTGACTTTTTCCAAATAGGACATAGGGTCGGCAGTCCCAGAGTAATTTCCCTTACTGGTCCTCCTATTGGTAGGTGAGTTGTCCAGGTCCCATCACTTAAGGCCCAAACCAGATGTCCCACACTACCTATAACGCCTCTACAATCAATTCTATCTCCATCAATGCCTATTTTGGTTGCTTCCTTTGGATCCAATTGTTTCTGACAAATGCAACCTGCAATTGTTGCAACTTTAATGATGGACAGAGGTATTTCTTTTACATCTGTCTGGCAGGTTATTACTTGTGAACAATTCCACCATGGTACTGTTGTTCCTCCTGTTACATTGGACCACCGTACACACCATGGAAATGCTTCACTATATTGGTATTGTTGTACAATACTCAGTGTCCACATGTTATTCCATGATTCAGTTCTATTTTTGCTATTTTGATCTTTGCATTCCCAGTAAGTCCGTTCAACCTTTTCATTTACCGTCTCTTTGGTCCAGCTTTCATAGGTGCACTTGGTTTTCCACCCAGCACCTGGACCAAGTTTTCCTCTGAGTCTCATACAATCTTCTATTGTCATTACTTCTGTCTGGGGTCCGCTTTTTACCCATCGCTCAGTTGGGACTTCTTCTATTCTAGTGTGAGATTCACATGCTATTTTACTAGTTTTATTTACTTCTGGTAAGGTGGTAGATATTATTCCCCACTGTATTGGATCTTCAGCCGATTTTGGAATTGGAAGGCAAGCAGTGATGCTACTGGTATTCTGGGTCAATGCAAAATCTCGAATTAGCCCTATCATCAGATTCTCTGCCTGATTCTGTACGCTTTGTACTACCTGTGGCACCTGGGTACTTTCATTATTGTTTACTGCTCTTCGTGGCCTAATTTGCAATCCCATTTGAATTGTCCCATTTTCCCACCGTTTATCAGAGGCCTTGTGGAATAGAGTGGCACTTCCCCCTCCAATTTTCAAAAGTACAAACGCTCTAACCAAAATCACAATTCGGTAATGAAAACCAGACATTATTGCGATGTAATCTTGAGCGTGGTAGGACCCACTATCTGCGATTTCCACAGTCTTGGAACTCTTTTCACTCGGGTATAATGTATCCAGGAGTCTACTCCAGCAACTTTGACTGCGGTGAATGTAGTCAGGAGTACTTGATAGGGTCCGTCCCAGCGCTCTTTTAAGGGTTCTTCATTCCAGGTTCTTATATACACCGTGTCTCCAGGCTCTATATCATGTACCGGATTCTCGAGCGCTAGTGGGCGATTCCACACTAGTGCGGATCTGAGTCGATTCAATGTCCTGCCAAGAGACAACACATAATTGTGCAAGTCCTGATTACCTTTCACATGTACCTCTGGGTTTGGGTCTGGTGCTTCACATGGTTTGCCATACAAAATCTCGTATGAACTTACTGACATCCCACTCCTAGGTTTAATCCTAATGCGCAGCAATGCTATTGGCAAGGCCTGAGGCCATTGAATTTTTGCTTCCTGACAGATCTTGCTAAGTTGCCTTTTTAGAGTTTGATTCATTTTCTCCACTTGCCCACTAGACTGGGGTCTCCATGGGCTATGTAACTCCCATTTAATTCCCAAACATCTGCTGATTTCTTTTACTAATTGTGCCACAAAGTGTGGTCCCCTGTCGGAAGATATCCCCAGTGGTACCCAAATCTAGGGATTATTTCCTTTAGTAACCATTTTACAGTCTCTTTTGCTTGGTTGGTGCGACAAGGGAAAGCTTCTGGCCATCCTGAAAAGGTATCTACCCCAACTAGTATATACCTGAATCCTCGGGTTCTGGGGAGCTCTACATAATCTATTTGCCAATAATCCCCAGGTTGTACACCTGTCTTAATTTTCCCCATTTCTGTTTTTCTTCTTACTAAAGGATTATTTTTCAAGCAAATTTCACACTTAGCTGTAATAGACTTTGCCATTGTTAACATCTGGACCGAGATAATTTGTTTTCTTAGGTAAGCCACCAATGCTTCTGCACCCCAGTGACATTTCTGTTGTTCCGTCTGAAGTATTCCTCTCATAATAGTGGTTGGTACCACAACTTGTCCGTTGGTGGTTACATACCACCCAGAATTATTTTTGCTGGCTCTTACTAGACTTGCCAATTTTTCATCTTCTGTAGAATATTTAGGTGGTTCTGAAGGTAATAAATCAATTGCTCTTACCTTCTGGGAGACAAGGCCCACCATTGTTCTTACTTGCCGTGCTACTGACCGAGCTGTTTGATCAGCAAGCCGATTTCCCTCGATGATTTTTGATGTTCCACCTTGATGAGCTTTACAGTGCATTACAGCAACTTGTGATGGCTTTTGAATGGTCTTAAGCAGGTTCAGTATCTCCTGCTGGTACTTCATGTTTGTTCCTTGTGAAGAGAGCAGTCCCCGCTCTTTCCAAAGGGCTCCATGCACATGAACAACTCCGAAAGCATATTTTGAATCAGTCCATATATTAACTTTCTTGTTTTCGCTGAGTTCCAATGCTCTGGTTAAGGCGATTAACTCCGCTTTTTGTGCTGAGGTGTTTGATGGTAAGGGCTTAGCCTCAATTACTGTCTTGGCAGTAGTGATGGCATATCCTGCATACCGCATTCCGTTCTCCACAAAGCTACTGCCATCAGTAAAGAGTTCCCAGTCAGTTTCTGCCAGCGGAGTGTCTTTCAAATCAGGGTGACTTGCGTGGGTATATTCGATGACTTCCACGCAATCATGTTCCAGGTCTCCTTCTTCAGTACCTGCACCCAAAAACTCAGCAGGGTTCATTAGGTTAGTAGTTTTTAGAATAACATCATCTTGTTCTGTCAGAATTACCTGGTATTTCATCATTCTGCTTGCGGAAAGCCAATGGCCCCCCTTTTGTTCCAGTACTGTTGTCACCATATGGGATACAAACACTTCTATCCTTTTTCCCATAGTTAGTTTTCGGACCTGCTGGATCAGTATTACTGTAGCAGCTACCGCCCGTAAGCACGCCGGCCACCCAGCACTTACCGGATCTAGCTGTTTAGAAAAATAGCCGACAGGTCTTTTCCAAGATCCCAGTCGTTGGGTGAATACCCCCAAGGCAAGTCTTTGTCGCTCATGTACAAACAACTGAAACTCTTTGCTCAAGTCTGGCAGACCCAAGGCAGGTGCCTGCATCAAAGCTGGTTTCAATTTCTGGAAAGCCTCTCGTTGTGGCTTTCCCCACACTAAGGTCTTATTCTTCTGTGCCTCGTATAAAGGTTTGGCAGTAAGTCCATAGTCCATGATCCAGAGCCTGCACCATCCTGTCATTCCTAAAAAGGATCTTAATTCATGTAAGTTTCGTGGTTCTGAAATAGCACAGATAGCATGCACACGGTTTGTGTTTTCTGCTGTCCTTGAGAAAGCTCGCATCCTAAATAAATCACAGTCTCGGATAGAATTTGAGCTTTATTTTTCGATACTTTGTACCCATTCATTCCCAATTGGTTCAGTATTTCAATCGTTACCTGGATGCAGAGTTCTCGCGTCTCAGTCGCGATCAAAATGTCGTCTACGTATTGTAGCAACAGGTACCGTTGTCAAGGGATTATGATGTGGCCTTTCGTAGTCCATTCCTCGAGTTCCTTAGCCAACTGATTTCCAAAAATAGTTGGGCTATTCTTGAATCCTTGCGGAAGACGTGTCCAGGTTAACTGAGTTTTCCTTCCATTGTGTGGATTTTCCCATTCAAAGGCAAACAATTTTTTGCTTTCCTGGTCGAGGGGTATGCAGAAGAAGGCATCTTTTAAATCAAGTACAGTAAACCATTTCTATTTCTCCTTCACAGATGTTAACAAGGTATATGGGTTTACAAATACCGGATAAATGTCCTTAGTGATCTGGTTTACAGCCCGCAAATCTTGGACTAATCGGTAACTACCATCAGGCTTCTTTACTGGAAAAATTGGAGTATTATATTCTGATTCACATTCCTCTAGAATTCCATACCTCAAAAATTTTTCAATTAGAGGCACTATTCCTAACCTAGCTTCTAGTTTCAGTGGGTACTGCCTCAACTGTACTGGCTTGGCATCTTCCTTCAGTTCCACTTTAACGGGCTGGGCCGTTTTCGATTTCCCAGGTATGTCAGTCGCCCATACCGTGGGGATCACTGCCTCCTCCACAGCTTGTGGTACCTCTGCTACTGGGTTTTCTTTTAACAGCAAAACTTGTCCTACCTTAGATTCTGGAATTTTCATTACCAGGTTTCCATTCTCGAATGTTATTACAGCATCCAATTTGGTCAGTAAGTCCCGTCCTAAAAGGGAAACTGGACGATCTGGAACATATAAGAACTCATGGGTTAACTCCTTTTCTCCAAAACACAGATCTAAGGGTTGTAGGAATGGCTGTACTTCTTCCTTCCCTGTGGCACCAACAATCGTCGTCTTTTTATTACTTACTGTTCCCTGTAAAGAATTGAGCACAGAATAAGTAGCCCCTGTGTCCACCAAAAAATCTCACATCCTGATCCCCCACTTGTATCGTCACCAGGGGTTCCTTACTCTGGGTATCTGTTTCTGTGCTGCCATATAGTCAGCTGTTGTTATTATACTCCCCCAACACCATAGTTTGTATTGCATTCCCTGCTGCGCTTGGTACCCAACCCGTAGGGCCCGGACGATTCGGGCATTCATTTTTCCAGTGTCCTCCCTCCTTACAATAAGCACATTGATTTATACCAAGCTTTACAACAGGCCTCAGAGGAGTTCCCTGAACATTCCGAAAACCGCGCCCTCGGCCGCCTCTAGCTCCCCTGCCGCGGGCTTCCATTCCTATTCCCCTGCCTTGCCCTTGGACCAGAGCCAACAAGTCTTGCTGAGAACGCCTCGACTGCTCCTTTTCTCTATTATTATAAACTTTCCAGGCTGTTTCTAACATAACATCCAGATCTCGCAATTGTGCCCCCTCCAGTTTCTGTAATTTCTCCCGAATATCATCCTGAGACTCCCCCAAAAAGATCAAAGCCAACTGGACCCTTGCTTGTTCCGTTTCAATATCTAAATCCATATATCTTTTTGCAGTTTCCTTCAATCTTTCTAAAAAAGCTGAAGGGGATTCATTCTTTTCCTGCCTAACATTATACAATTTTGACCAATTCATTTGTTTTGGCATAGCAGTCTGAACACCAATTAATAACCAGTCCTGATACCTCCGGAGGCGAAGCTGACCAGCCCCAGTATTATAATCCCACCGGGGTTCCTCTTTTGGGAAATTCTCATCAACATTACCGCCCACAGCCCCATTCCGAATATCCTCTCTTACTTTATCTCTTGCTACCCGTATAACCATATCTTTTTCTGTAGAATCCATTCATGTGTCAAGAATCACCTGCAAATCATCCCAATCGGGATTCTGCGTTTTAATTATCATCTTAATTATGCTTGCAACCTTGTCTGGGTTTTCCCGGTAAGGACCAGCTGATTGTTTCCAAATCATTAGATCTCCTGGTGAAAATGGGACTTTTACATAAACTGGTTCTCCCCCGACTCCTACCGCCTGTCTCAAGGGTGCTATTACATTTGACGGTTCACCCGCCTGTCTCAAGGGTGCTATTACATTTGACGGTTCACCCCCCTTTTGGGCTTCCTTTTCTCTGTTCCTAGTTCTGTGGGATATTGGTGTAGTTGTTACTCCTTTTACTCCGGTTGCTGCCCCCTCATCCCCACTGGAATCGATATCACTTTCAGTAAGACGCACAGGTGCCGAGGGTTTAAGGGGTTTAGGTGCAGAGGGATCAATTTCTGAAGGCGCAACGTCTAAACACGGCAGATCTGAAGCGTTGCCGCGGCTGCTCTCTACTGCCAAACACGTTATGCATTTCTTTTCCACCGTACAGCCCGTACATTTATCATTAATACCGTTCCTCTGGACTAACATTAACCCACATTCCTTCGTCCAGTCCTGGTTTTGTTCAAGATAGAAAAAGAGATCCACATACTGTACTTCATCCCATTTACCTTCCCTTTGACAAAACCTCATTAATTCAACAATAGTTCCATGTTCTAAAGTACCCTCCGGTGGCCAACGTACTTCATTAGGCAAGTCATATTCAGGCCACCAGTGAGTACAATATTCAACTAATTTCTTTTTACTCATAGATTGTGCAAATCCAGCCTCCTTCCAATGTTTCAACAAACAGTCTAATGGTGACATCTTTGTACCACACATACCAACACAAAAGAGTAACGCAGAGACGGGTTAATACAGAAAGATAACGCACGGATAACTTTGAAATCACCAGTCTCAACAGCGAACACAGGTCAAACTACCAGAACGATGATCTATATTCACTGTTGAAACCGGCGACCCCAGACAACCAGATAAATAACCAGACCAAGTGGTGAGCCTGAATAACACAAATAACAGACCAGGTGTGCACAAGTAACCAGACCCTAGGTGCACGCAGATAACCAGACAGGCAAAACCAGAACCAGATAACCAGATACCAGATGCCGAACCTGCAGAGGTTTCCCTCTGTCTAACGGACGGCTGCCTAGGCAATACCTCGGGAGCTCCCTGCCCAACCGAGCGTGGCTTTCGCCGCATCTGACCGGCAGGCTACCGGATGCCTGACCAGCAGGCTACAGGACCAGAACAGAACCAGACCAGATGGGTACCCAGTAATCCAGGTAAAACAACAGATAAAGCACCTTCTTACCAATCAGAGGTCCGTCGTGAGCAGCAGAGAGCCGGTCGCGTCCGACGCACTCCCCAAGAATACCTCGGTGCTAGCCAGAGCAGGATCGAGACGCGAGCCATCTCAGCAATGCCCGCGAGGTCCCATCTGGGTTGCCAAAATGTTAGCAATCAGGACACATAACCACGGGCGTAGTTATATGCGGTGCTTTATTTCAGCGCTGGGAAACCAGGGGTTCGCACCCAAAACTGGCTTCCATCGTCAGTTTAGGTTACACAGTATTTATGCAGTCCATTCACATACATATTCATATATTCATTAGGATCATTAGAATATGTAACAGTTGCTCAACATTTATTGCAACATCGATTGCAACACCTTGGAACTACTTTGATCATGCGCAGTGTCCTCTGGTGGTCTTTCAGGGGGTCTTCAGGATGAAGTAAGTAGTCTTCATCGCCTCTGTCCTTTTCACCTTTTGATGCGGCACATGCGCACTACTCTATAATTGCACAACTGCTGACTAGCTTACTTTCCAGAGGTACTGTATATATTTCTCCTCATTCTAAGCATATTTGGGCTAAGATAAACGCTAGGTTGATAAGATAAAGGTATGCTCAATTCCCTTATTAGGTAAAACACGGTATGCAAAGGTTGAATCAGCCTGGTACCCATCCCAGAAAAGAACATCTTGTAAAATTGATCCTGTTAGTCTCCTATTAAGATTGACTGTATTGATTGTATTAGTATAATCCCCTATAAAATTGATTCTATCTCTAACATGTCCCCCCTTTGAGAATGCTTTTCTATTCTTAGACAATGCATTCTCACCTTCATCAACTATTTCGATTATTCTTCATAAGCTGGAGGGTTTTCGAATACAGGATTATCATAATTCCTGCTCAAGACACTAAAAATGCGATCACTTGTTTGACTAAGTACACGCCTAATACCTACATACAATAAGCAAAGAAGCACAATCACAATTTCAAGTACCACTACACTTTCTAGTAGTGAATGTACCCATCCTCCCAAATTTAAGCCAAATGTATTCAACAGAGCGCCTATCCAGCTCTGTTCTGCATCCTGCTTTTCTTTTTGCAGCTCCATCTCTGTTTGGGTCAGTTGGGAAATGTCCTTCTCGACCTCCAAAGTTACGTTTGGAATATGGATGCAGCAACGATCAATTCTGTCTTTCAAATATCCACAGACACCATTTTCTTTCAGTAACATTATGTCGAGTGCCATTCTATTCTGCAAGGTCATTTTAGTCGTAGCCTGTAATTGTATATTAAGTTCCCGAAAAGCCTTTTTAGTTATTCTAGCCAATCGATCCATTTGCCCAATCAATTTATCAATCATTTCTCTATTTCTGTAGGCCGCAATTGGTGCAAAGAAAGATTCTAGTGCCCAGCCAAATTTGACACTGCTTGATGGTTCGTGCCACACATCTTCATCTACCTCTCGTTTGTGCCTAACCTGTAGAAGTTCTTGCCTATTTTTCAAGGGTGACTTTTTCCAAATAGGACATAGGGTCGGCAGTCCCAGAGTAATTTCCCTTACTGGTCCTCCTATTGGTAGGTGAGTTGTCCAGGTCCCATCACTTAAGGCCCAAACCAGATGTCCCACACTACCTATAACGCCTCTACAATCAATTCTATCTCCATCAATGCCTATTTTGGTTGCTTCCTTTGGATCCAATTGTTTCTGACAAATGCAACCTGCAATTGTTGCAACTTTAATGATGGACAGAGGTATTTCTTTTACATCTGTCTGGCAGGTTATTACTTGTGAACAATTCCACCATGGTACTGTTGTTCCTCCTGTTACATTGGACCACCGTACACACCATGGAAATGCTTCACTATATTGGTATTGTTGTACAATACTCAGTGTCCACATGTTATTCCATGATTCAGTTCTATTTTTGCTATTTTGATCTTTGCATTCCCAGTAAGTCCGTTCAACCTTTTCATTTACCGTCTCTTTGGTCCAGCTTTCATAGGTGCACTTGGTTTTCCACCCAGCACCTGGACCAAGTTTTCCTCTGAGTCTCATACAATCTTCTATTGTCATTACTTCTGTCTGGGGTCCGCTTTTTACCCATCGCTCAGTTGGGACTTCTTCTATTCTAGTGTGAGATTCACATGCTATTTTACTAGTTTTATTTACTTCTGGTAAGGTGGTAGATATTATTCCCCACTGTATTGGATCTTCAGCCGATTTTGGAATTGGAAGGCAAGCAGTGATGCTACTGGTATTCTGGGTCAATGCAAAATCTCGAATTAGCCCTATCATCAGATTCTCTGCCTGATTCTGTACGCTTTGTACTACCTGTGGCACCTGGGTACTTTCATTATTGTTTACTGCTCTTCGTGGCCTAATTTGCAATCCCATTTGAATTGTCCCATTTTCCCACCGTTTATCAGAGGCCTTGTGGAATAGAGTGGCACTTCCCCCTCCAATTTTCAAAAGTACAAACGCTCTAACCAAAATCACAATTCGGTAATGAAAACCAGACATTATTGCGATGTAATCTTGAGCGTGGTAGGACCCACTATCTGCGATTTCCACAGTCTTGGAACTCTTTTCACTCGGGTATAATGTATCCAGGAGTCTACTCCAGCAACTTTGACTGCGGTGAATGTAGTCAGGAGTACTTGATAGGGTCCGTCCCAGCGCTCTTTTAAGGGTTCTTCATTCCAGGTTCTTATATACACCGTGTCTCCAGGCTCTATATCATGTACCGGATTCTCGAGCGCTAGTGGGCGATTCCACACTAGTGCGGATCTGAGTCGATTCAATGTCCTGCCAAGAGACAACACATAATTGTGCAAGTCCTGATTACCTTTCACATGTACCTCTGGGTTTGGGTCTGGTGCTTCACATGGTTTGCCATACAAAATCTCGTATGAACTTACTGACATCCCACTCCTAGGTTTAATCCTAATGCGCAGCAATGCTATTGGCAAGGCCTGAGGCCATTGAATTTTTGCTTCCTGACAGATCTTGCTAAGTTGCCTTTTTAGAGTTTGATTCATTTTCTCCACTTGCCCACTAGACTGGGGTCTCCATGGGCTATGTAACTCCCATTTAATTCCCAAACATCTGCTGGTTTCTTTTACTAATTGTGCCACAAAGTGTGGTCCCCTATCGGAAGATATCCCCAGTGGTACCCCAAATCTAGGGATTATTTCCTTTAGTAACCATTTTACAGTTTCTTTTGCTTGGTTGGTGCGACAAGGGAAAGCTTCTGGCCATCCTGAAAAGGTATCTACCCCAACTAGTATATACCTGAATCCTCGGGTTCTGGGGAGCTCTACATAATCTATTTGCCAATAATCCCCAGGTTGTACACCTGTCTTAATTTTCCCCATTTCTGTTTTTCTTCTTACTAAAGGATTATTTTTCAAGCAAATTTCACACTTAGCTGTAATAGACTTTGCCATTGTTAACATCTGGACCGAGATAATTTGTTTTCTTAGGTAAGCCACCAATGCTTCTGCACCCCAGTGACACTTCTGTTGTTCCGTCTGAAGTATTCCTCTCATAATAGTGGTTGGTACCACAACTTGTCCGTTGGTGGTTACATACCACCCAGAATTATTTTTGCTGGCTCTTACTAGACTTGCCAATTTTTCATCTTCTGTAGAATATTTAGGTGGTTCTGAAGGTAATAAATCAATTGCTCTTACCTTCTGGGAGACAAGGCCCACCATTGTTCTTACTTGCCGTGCTACTGACCGAGCTGTTTGATCAGCAAGCCGATTTCCCTCGATGATTTTTGATGTTCCACCTTGATGAGCTTTACAGTGCATTACAGCAACTTGTGATGGCTTTTGAATGGTCTTAAGCAGGTTCAGTATCTCCTGCTGGTACTTCATGTTTGTTCCTTGTGAAGAGAGCAGTCCCCGCTCTTTCCAAAGGGCTCCATGCACATGAACAACTCCGAAAGCATATTTTGAATCAGTCCATATATTAACTTTCTTGTTTTCGCTGAGTTCCAATGCTCTGGTTAAGGCGATTAACTCCGCTTTTTGTGCTGAGGTGTTTGATGGTAAGGGCTTAGCCTCAATTACTGTCTCGGCAGTAGTGATGGCATATCCTGCATACCGCATTCCGTTCTCCACAAAGCTACTGCCATCAGTAAAGAGTTCCCAGTCAGTTTCTGCCAGCGGAGTGTCTTTCAAATCAGGGCGACTTGCGTGGGTATATTCGATGACTTCCACGCAATCATGTTCCAGGTCTCCTTCTTCAGTACCTGCACCCAAAAACTCAGCAGGGTTCATTAGGTTAGTAGTTTTTAGAATAACATCATCTTGTTCTGTCAGAATTACCTGGTATTTCATCATTCTGCTTGCGGAAAGCCAATGGCCCCCCTTTTGTTCCAGTACTGTTGTCACCATATGGGATACAAACACTTCCATCCTTTTTCCCATAGTTAGTTTTCGGACCTCCTGGATCAGTATTACTGTAGCAGCTACCGCCCGTAAGCACGCCGGCCACCCAGCACTTACCGGATCTAGCTGTTTAGAAAAATAGCCGACAGGTCTTTTCCAAGATCCCAGTCGTTGGGTGAATACCCCCAAGGCAAGTCTTTGTCGCTCATGTACAAACAACTGAAACTCTTTGCTCAAGTCTGGCAGACCCAAGACAGGTGCCTGCATCAAAGCTGGTTTCAATTTCTGGAAAGCCTCTCGTTGTGGCTTTCCCCACACTAAGGTCTTATTCTTCTGTGCCTCGTATAAAGGTTTGGCAGTAAGTCCATAGTCCATGATCCAGAGCCTGCACCATCCTGTCATTCCTAAAAAGGATCTTAATTCATGTAAGTTTCGTGGTTCTGAAATAGCACAGATAGCATGCACACGGTTTGTGTTTTCTGCTGTCCTTGAGAAAGCTCGCATCCTAAATAAATCACAGTCTCGGATAGAATTTGAGCTTTATTTTTCGATACTTTGTACC
The DNA here is from genome assembly GCF_037038585.1 of Patagioenas fasciata. Taxonomy (NCBI): domain Eukaryota; kingdom Metazoa; phylum Chordata; class Aves; order Columbiformes; family Columbidae; genus Patagioenas; species Patagioenas fasciata. Next base: position 552,147 of record NW_027288760.1, on the reverse strand, counting down.
CATTCATTCCCAATTGGTTCAGTATTTCAATCGTTACCTGGATGCAGAGTTCTCGCGTCTCAGTCGCGATCAAAATGTCGTCTACGTATTGTAGCAACAGGTACCGTTGTCAAGGGATTATGATGTGGCCTTTCGTAGTCCATTCCTCGAGTTCCTTAGCCAACTGATTTCCAAAAATAGTTGGGCTATTCTTGAATCCTTGCGGAAGACGTGTCCAGGTTAACTGAGTTTTCCTTCCATTGTGTGGATTTTCCCATTCAAAGGCAAACAATTTTTTGCTTTCCTGGTCGAGGGGTATGCAGAAGAAGGCATCTTTTAAATCAAGTACAGTAAACCATTTCTATTTCTCCTTCACAGATGTTAACAAGGTATATGGGTTTACAAATACCGGATAAATGTCCTTAGTGATCTGGTTTACAGCCCGCAAATCTTGGACTAATCGGTAACTACCATCAGGCTTCTTTACTGGAAAAATTGGAGTATTATATTCTGATTCACATTCCTCTAGAATTCCATACCTCAAAAATTTTTCAATTAGAGGCACTATTCCTAACCTAGCTTCTAGTTTCAGTGGGTACTGCCTCAACTGTACTGGCTTGGCATCTTCCTTCAGTTCCACTTTAACGGGCTGGGCCGTTTTCGATTTCCCAGGTATGTCAGTCGCCCATACCGTGGGGATCACTGCCTCCTCCACAGCTTGTGGTACCTCTGCTACTGGGTTTTCTTTTAACAGCAAAACTTGTCCTACCTTAGATTCTGGAATTTTCATTACCAGGTTTCCATTCTCGAATGTTATTACAGCATCCAATTTGGTCAGTAAGTCCCGTCCTAAAAGGGAAACTGGACGATCTGGAACATATAAGGAGTTAACCCATGAGTTCTTTTCTCCAAAACACAGATCTAAGGGTTGTAGGAATGGCTGTACTTCTTCCTTCCCTGTGGCACCAACAATCGTCGTCTTTTTATTACTTACTGTTCCCTGTAAAGAATTGAGCACAGAATAAGTAGCCCCTGTGTCCACCAAAAAATCTCACATCCTGATCCCCCACTTGTATTGTCACCAGGGGTTCCTTACTCTGGGTATCTGTTTCTGTGCTGCCATATAGTCAGCTGTTGTTATTATACTCCCCCAACACCACAGTTTGTATTGCATTCCCTGCTGCGCTTGGTACCCGACCCGTAGGGCCCGGACGATTCGGGCATTCATTTTTCCAGTGTCCTCCCTCCTTACAATAAGCACATTGATTTATACCAAGCTTTACAACAGGCCTCAGAGGAGTTCCCTGAACATTCCGAAAACCGCGCCCTCGGCCGCCTCTAGCTCCCCTGCCGCGGGCTTCCATTCCTATTCCCCTGCCTTGCCCTTGGACCAGAGCCAACAAGTCTTGCTGAGAACGCCTCGACTGCTCCTTTTCTCTATTATTATAAACTTTCCAGGCTGTTTCTAACATAACATCCAGATCTCGCAATTGTGCCCCCTCCAGTTTCTGTAATTTCTCCCGAATATCATCCTGAGACTCCCCCAAAAAGATCAAAGCCAACTGGACCCTTGCTTGTTCCGTTTCAATATCTAAATCCATATATCTTTTTGCAGTTTCCTTCAATCTTTCTAAAAAAGCTGAAGGGGATTCATTCTTTTCCTGCCTAACATTATACAATTTTGACCAATTCATTTGTTTTGGCATAGCAGTCTGAACACCAATTAATAACCAGTCCTGATACCTCCGGAGGCGAAGCTGACCAGCCCCAGTATTATAATCCCACCGGGGTTCCTCTTTTGGGAAATTCTCATCAACATTACCGCCCACAGCCCCATTCCGAATATCCTCTCTTACTTTATCTCTTGCTACCCGTATAACCATATCTTTTTCTGTAGAATCCATTCATGTGTCAAGAATCACCTGCAAATCATCCCAATCGGGATTCTGCGTTTTAATTATCATCTTAATTATGCTTGCAACCTTGTCTGGGTTTTCCCGGTAAGGACCAGCTGATTGTTTCCAAATCATTAGATCTCCTGGTGAAAATGGGACTTTTACATAAACTGGTTCTCCCCCGACTCCTACCGCCTGTCTCAAGGGTGCTATTACATTTGACGGTTCACCCGCCTGTCTCAAGGGTGCTATTACATTTGACGGTTCACCCCCCTTTTGGGCTTCCTTTTCTCTGTTCCTAGTTCTGTGGGATATTGGTGTAGTTGTTACTCCTTTTACTCCGGTTGCTGCCCCCTCATCCCCACTGGAATCGATATCACTTTCAGTAAGACGCACAGGTGCCGAGGGTTTAAGGGGTTTAGGTGCAGAGGGATCAATTTCTGAAGGCGCAACGTCTAAACACGGCAGATCTGAAGCGTTGCCGCGGCTGCTCTCTACTGCCAAACACGTTATGCATTTCTTTTCCACCGTACAGCCCGTACATTTATCATTAATACCGTTCCTCTGGACTAACATTAACCCACATTCCTTCGTCCAGTCCTGGTTTTGTTCAAGATAGAAAAAGAGATCCACATACTGTACTTCATCCCATTTACCTTCCCTTTGACAAAACCTCATTAATTCAACAATAGTTCCATGTTCTAAAGTACCCTCCGGTGGCCAACGTACTTCATTAGGCAAGTCATATTCAGGCCACCAGTGAGTACAATATTCAACTAATTTCTTTTTACTCATAGATTGTGCAAATCCAGCCTCCTTCCAATGTTTCAACAAACAGTCTAATGGTGACATCTTTGTACAACACATACCAACACAAAAGAGTAACGCAGAGACGGGTTAATACAGAAAGATAACGCACGGATAACTTTGAAATCACCAGTCTCAACAGCGAACACAGGTCAAACTACCAGAACGATGATCTATATTCACTGTTGAAACCGGCGACCCCAGACAACCAGATAAATAACCAGACCAAGTGGTGAGCCTGAATAACACAAATAACAGACCAGGTGTGCACAAGTAACCAGACCCTAGGTGCACGCAGATAACCAGACAGGCAAAACCAGAACCAGATAACCAGATACCAGATGCCGAACCTGCAGAGGTTTCCCTCTGTCTAACGGACGGCTGCCTAGGCAATACCTCGGGAGCTCCCTGCCCAACCGAGCGTGGCTTTCGCCACATCTGACCGGCAGGCTACTGGATGCCTGACCAGCAGGCTACAGGACCAGAACAGAACCAGACCAGATGGGTACCCAGTAATCCAGGTAAAACAACAGATAAAGCACCTTCTTACCAATCAGAGGTCCGTCGTGAGCAGCAGAGAGCCGGTCGCGTCCGACGCACTCCCCAAGAATACCTCGGTGCTAGCCAGAGCAGGATCGAGACGCGAGCCGTCTCAGCAATGCCCGCGAGGTCCCATCTGGGTTGCCAAAATGTTAGCAATCAGGACACATAACCACGGGCGTAGTTATATGCGGTGCTTTATTTCAGCGCTGGGAAACCAGGGGTTCGCACCCAAAACTGGCTTCCATCGTCAGTTTAGGTTACACAGTATTTATGCAGTCCATTCACATACATATTCATATATTCATTAGGATCATTAGAATATGTAACAGTTGCTCAACATTTATTGCAACATCGATTGCAACACCTTGGAACTACTTTGATCATGCGCAGTGTCCTCTGGTGGTCTTTCAGGGGGTCTTCAGGATGAAGTAAGTAGTCTTCATCGCCTCTGTCCTTTTCACCTTTTGATGCGGCACATGCGCACTACTCTATAATTGCACAACTGCTGACTAGCTTACTTTCCAGAGGTACTGTATATATTTCTCCTCATTCTAAGCATATTTGGGCTAAGATAAACGCTAGGTTGATAAGATAAAGGTATGCTCAATTCCCTTATTAGGTAAAACACGGTATGCAAAGGTTGAATCAGCCTGGTACCCATCCCAGAAAAGAACATCTTGTAAAATTGATCCTGTTAGTCTCCTATTAAGATTGACTGTATTGATTGTATTAGTATAATCCCCTGTAAAATTGATTCTATCTCTAACATGTCCCCCCTTTGAGAATGCTTTTCTATTCTTAGACAATGCATTCTCACCTTCATCAACTATTTCGATTATTCTTCATAAGCTGGAGGGTTTTCGAATACAGGATTATCATAATTCCTGCTCAAGACACTAAAAATGCGATCACTTGTTTGACTAAGTACACGCCTAATACCTACATACAATAAGCAAAGAAGCACAATCACAATTTCAAGTACCACTACACTTTCTAGTAGTGAATGTACCCATCCTCCCAAATTTAAGCCAAATGTATTCAACAGAGCGCCTATCCAGCTCTGTTCTGCATCCTGCTTTTCTTTTTGCAGCTCCATCTCTGTTTGGGTCAGTTGGGAAATGTCCTTCTCGACCTCCAAAGTTACGTTTGGAATATGGATGCAGCAACGATCAATTCTGTCTTTCAAATATCCACAGACACCATTTTCTTTCAGTAACATTATGTCGAGTGCCATTCTATTCTGCAAGGTCATTTTAGTCGTAGCCTGTAATTGTATATTAAGTTCCCAAAAAGCCTTTTTAGTTATTCTAGCCAATCGATCCATTTGCCCAATCAATTTATCAATCATTTCTCTATTTCTGTAGGCCGCAATTGGTGCAAAGAAAGATTCTAGTGCCCAGCCAAATTTGACACTGCTTGATGGTTCGTGCAACACATCTTCATCTACCTCTCGTTTGTGCCTAACCTGTAGAAGTTCTTGCCTATTTTTCAAGGGTGACTTTTTCCAAATAGGACATAGGGTCGGCAGTCCCAGAGTAATTTCCCTTACTGGTCCTCCTATTGGTAGGTGAGTTGTCCAGGTCCCATCACTTAAGGCCCAAACCAGATGTCCCACACTACCTATAACGCCTCTACAATCAATTCTATCTCCATCAATGCCTATTTTGGTTGCTTCCTTTGGATCCAATTGTTTCTGACAAATGCAACCTGCAATTGTTGCAACTTTAATGATGGACAGAGGTATTTCTTTTACATCTGTCTGGCAGGTTATTACTTGTGAACAATTCCACCATGGTACTGTTGTTCCTCCTGTTACATTGGACCACCGTACACACCATGGAAATGCTTCACTATATTGGTATTGTTGTACAATACTCAGTGTCCACATGTTATTCCATGATTCAGTTCTATTTTTGCTATTTTGATCTTTGCATTCCCAGTAAGTCCGTTCAACCTTTTCATTTACCGTCTCTTTGGTCCAGCTTTCATAGGTGCACTTGGTTTTCCACCCAGCACCTGGACCAAGTTTTCCTCTGAGTCTCATACAATCTTCTATTGTCATTACTTCTGTCTGGGGTCCGCTTTTTACCCATCACTCAGTTGGGACTTCTTCTATTCTAGTGTGAGATTCACATGCTATTTTACTAGTTTTATTTACTTCTGGTAAGGTGGTAGATATTATTCCCCACTGTATTGGATCTTCAGCCGATTTTGGAATTGGAAGGCAAGCAGTGATGCTACTGGTATTCTGGGTCAATGCAAAATCTCGAATTAGCCCTATCATCAGATTCTCTGCCTGATTCTGTACGCTTTGTACTACCTGTGGCACCTGGGTACTTTCATTATTGTTTACTGCTCTTCGTGGCCTAATTTGCAATCCCATTTGAATTGTCCCATTTTCCCACCGTTTATCAGAGGCCTTGTGGAATAGAGTGGCACTTCCCCCTCCAATTTTCAAAAGTACAAACGCTCTAACCAAAATCACAATTCGGTAATGAAAACCAGACATTATTGCGATGTAATCTTGAGCGTGGTAGGACCCACTATCTGCGATTTCCACAGTCTTGGAACTCTTTTCACTCGGGTATAATGTATCCAGGAGTCTACTCCAGCAACTTTGACTGCGGTGAATGTAGTCAGGAGTACTTGATAGGGTCCGTCCCAGCGCTCTTTTAAGGGTTCTTCATTCCAGGTTCTTATATACACCGTGTCTCCAGGCTCTATATCATGTACCGGATTCTCGAGCGCTAGTGGGCGATTCCACACTAGTGCGGATCTGAGTCGATTCAATGTCCTGCCAAGAGACAACACATAATTGTGCAAGTCCTGATTACCTTTCACATGTACCTCTGGGTTTGGGTCTGGTGCTTCACATGGTTTGCCATACAAAATCTCGTATGAACTTACTGACATCCCACTCCTAGGTTTAATCCTAATGCGCAGCAATGCTATTGGCAAGGCCTGAGGCCATTGAATTTTTGCTTCCTGACAGATCTTGCTAAGTTGCCTTTTTAGAGTTTGATTCATTTTCTCCACTTGCCCACTAGACTGGGGTCTCCATGGGCTATGTAACTCCCATTTAATTCCCAAACATCTGCTGATTTCTTTTACTAATTGTGCCACAAAGTGTGGTCCCCTATCGGAAGATATCCCCAGTGGTACCCCAAATCTAGGGATTATTTCCTTTAGTAACCATTTTACAGTCTCTTTTGCTTGGTTGGTGCGACAAGGGAAAGCTTCTGGCCATCCTGAAAAGGTATCTACCCCAACTAGTATATATCTGAATCCTCAGGTTCTGGGGAGCTCTACATAATCTATTTGCCAATAATTCCCAGGTTGTACACCTGTCTTAATTTTCCCCATTTCTGTTTTTCTTCTTACTAAAGGATTATTTTTCAAGCAAATTTCACACTTAGCTGTAATAGACTTTGCCATTGTTAACATCTGGACCGAGATAATTTGTTTTCTTAGGTAAGCCACCAATGCTTCTGCACCCCAGTGACACTTCTGTTGTTCCGTCTGAAGTATTCCTCTCATAATAGTGGTTGGTACCACAACTTGTCCGTTGGTGGTTACATACCACCCAGAATTATTTTTGCTGGCTCTTACTAGACTTGCCAATTTTTCATCTTCTGTAGAATATTTAGGTGGTTCTGAAGGTAATAAATCAATTGCTCTTACCTTCTGGGAGACAAGGCCCACCATTGTTCTTACTTGCCGTGCTACTGACCGAGCTGTTTGATCAGCAAGCCGATTTCCCTCGATGATTTTTGATGTTCCACCTTGATGAGCTTTACAGTGCATTACAGCAACTTGTGATGGCTTTTGAATGGTCTTAAGCAGGTTCAGTATCTCCTGCTGGTACTTCATGTTTGTTCCTTGTGAAGAGAGCAGTCCCCGCTCTTTCCAAAGGGCTCCATGCACATGAACAACTCCAAAAGCATATTTTGAATCAGTCCATATATTAACTTTCTTGTTTTCGCTGAGTTCCAATGCTCTGGTTAAGGCGATTAACTCCGCTTTTTGTGCTGAGGTGTTTGATGGTAAGGGCTTAGCCTCAATTACTGTCTTGGCAGTAGTGATGGCATATCCTGCATACCGCATTCCGTTCTCCACAAAGCTACTGCCATCAGTAAAGAGTTCCCAGTCAGTTTCTGCCAGCGGAGTGTCTTTCAAATCAGGGTGACTTGCGTGGGTATATTCGATGACTTCCACGCAATCATGTTCCAGGTCTCCTTCTTCAGTACCTGCACCCAAAAACTCAGCAGGGTTCATTAGGTTAGTAGTTTTTAGAATAACATCATCTTGTTCTGTCAGAATTACCTGGTATTTCATCATTCTGCTTGCGGAAAGCCAATGGCCCCCCTTTTGTTCCAGTACTGTTGTCACCATATGGGATACAAACACTTCTATCCTTTTTCCCATAGTTAGTTTTCGGACCTCCTGGATCAGTATTACTGTAGCAGCTACCGCCCGTAAGCACGCCGGCCACCCAGCACTTACCGGATCTAGCTGTTTAGAAAAATAGCCGACAGGTCTTTTCCAAGATCCCAGTCGTTGGGTGAATACCCCCAAGGCAAGTCTTTGTCGCTCATGTACAAACAACTGAAACTCTTTGCTCAAGTCTGGCAGACCCAAGGCAGGTGCCTGCATCAAAGCTGGTTTCAATTTCTGGAAAGCCTCTCGTTGTGGCTTTCCCCACACTAAGGTCTTATTCTTCTGTGCCTCATATAAAGGTTTGGCATAGTCCATGATCCAGAGCCTGCACCATCCTGTCATTCCTAAAAAGGATCTTAATTCATGTAAGTTTCGTGGTTCTGAAATAGCACAGATAGCATGCACACGGTTTGTGTTTTCTGCTGTCCTTGAGAAAGCTCGCATCCTAAATAAATCACAGTCTCGGATAGAATTTGAGCTTTATTTTTCGATACTTTGTACCCATTCATTCCCAATTGGTTCAGTATTTCAATCGTTACCTGGATGCAGAGTTCTCGCGTCTCAGTCGCGATCAAAATGTCGTCTACGTATTGTAGCAACAGGTACCGTTGTCAAGGGATTATGATGTGGCCTTTCGTAGTCCATTCCTCGAGTTCCTTAGCCAACTGATTTCCAAAAATAGTTGGGCTATTCTTGAATCCTTGCGGAAGACGTGTCCAGGTTAACTGAGTTTTCCTTCCATTGTGTGGATTTTCCCATTCAAAGGCAAACAATTTTTTGCTTTCCTGGTCGAGGGGTATGCAGAAGAAGGCATCTTTTAAATCAAGTACAGTAAACCATTTCTATTTCTCCTTCACAGATGTTAACAAGGTATATGGGTTTACAAATACCGGATAAATGTCCTTAGTGATCTGGTTTACAGCCCGCAAATCTTGGACTAATCGGTAACTACCATCAGGCTTCTTTACTGGAAAAATTGGAGTATTATATTCTGATTCACATTCCTCTAGAATTCCATACCTCAAAAATTTTTCAATTAGAGGCACTATTCCTAACCTAGCTTCTAGTTTCAGTGGGTACTGCCTCAACTGTACTGGCTTGGCATCTTCCTTCAGTTCCACTTTAACGGGCTGGGCCGTTTTCGATTTCCCAGGTATGTCAGTCGCCCATACCGTGGGGATCACTGCCTCCTCCACAGCTTGTGGTACCTCTGCTACTGGGTTTTCTTTTAACAGCAAAACTTGTCCTACCTTAGATTCTGGAATTTTCATTACCAGGTTTCCATTCTCGAATGTTATTACAGCATCCAATTTGGTCAGTAAGTCCCGTCCTAAAAGGGAAACTGGACGATCTGGAACATATAAGGAGTTAACCCATGAGTTCTTTTCTCCAAAACACAGATCTAAGGGTTGTAGGAATGGCTGTACTTCTTCCTTCCCTGTGGCACCAACAATCGTCGTCTTTTTATTACTTACTGTTCCCTGTAAAGAATTGAGCACAGAATAAGTAGCCCCTGTGTCCACCAAAAAATCTCACATCCTGATCCCCCACTTGTATTGTCACCAGGGGTTCCTTACTCTGGGTATCTGTTTCTGTGCTGCCATATAGTCAGCTGTTGTTATTATACTCCCCCAACACCATAGTTTGTATTGCATTCCCTGCTGCGCTTGGTACCCGACCCGTAGGGCCCGGACGATTCGGGCATTCATTTTTCCAGTGTCCTCCCTCCTTGCAATAAGCACATTGATTTATACCAAGCTTTACAACAGGCCTCAGAGGAGTTCCCTGAACATTCCGAAAACCGCGCCCTCGGCCGCCTCTAGCTCCCCTGCCGCGGGCTTCCATTCCTATTCCCCTGCCTTGCCCTTGGACCAGAGCCAACAAGTCTTGCTGAGAACGCCTCGACTGCTCCTTTTCTCTATTATTATAAACTTTCCAGGCTGTTTCTAACATAACATCCAGATCTCGCAATTGTGCCCCCTCCAGTTTCTGTAATTTCTCCCGAATATCATCCTGAGACTCCCCCAAAAAGATCAAAGCCAACTGGACCCTTGCTTGTTCCGTTTCAATATCTAAATCCATATATCTTTTTGCAGTTTCCTTCAATCTTTCTAAAAAAGCTGAAGGGGATTCATTCTTTTCCTGCCTAACATTATACAATTTTGACCAATTCATTTGTTTTGGCATAGCAGTCTGAACACCAATTAATAACCAGTCCTGATACCTCCGGAGGCGAAGCTGACCAGCCCCAGTATTATAATCCCACCGGGGTTCCTCTTTTGGGAAATTCTCATCAACATTACCGCCCACAGCCCCATTCCGAATATCCTCTCTTACTTTATCTCTTGCTACCCGTATAACCATATCTTTTTCTGTAGAATCCATTCATGTGTCAAGAATCACCTGCAAATCATCCCAATCGGGATTCTGCGTTTTAATTATCATCTTAATTATGCTTGCAACCTTGTCTGGGTTTTCCCGGTAAGGACCAGCTGATTGTTTCCAAATCATTAGATCTCCTGGTGAAAATGGGACTTTTACATAAACTGGTTCTCCCCCGACTCCTACCGCCTGTCTCAAGGGTGCTATTACATTTGACGGTTCACCCGCCTGTCTCAAGGGTGCTATTACATTTGACGGTTCACCCCCCTTTTGGGCTTCCTTTTCTCTGTTCCTAGTTCTGTGGGATATTGGTGTAGTTGTTACTCCTTTTACTCCGGTTGCTGCCCCCTCATCCCCACTGGAATCGATATCACTTTCAGTAAGACGCACAGGTGCCGAGGGTTTAAGGGGTTTAGGTGCAGAGGGATCAATTTCTGAAGGCGCAACGTCTAAACACGGCAGATCTGAAGCGTTGCCGCGGCTGCTCTCTACTGCCAAACACGTTATGCATTTCTTTTCCACCGTACAGCCCGTACATTTATCATTAATACCGTTCCTCTGGACTAACATTAACCCACATTCCTTCGTCCAGTCCTGGTTTTGTTCAAGATAGAAAAAGAGATCCACATACTGTACTTCATCCCATTTACCTTCCCTTTGACAAAACCTCATTAATTCAACAATAGTTCCATGTTCTAAAGTACCCTCCGGTGGCCAACGTACTTCATTAGGCAAGTCATATTCAGGCCACCAGTGAGTACAATATTCAACTAATTTCTTTTTACTCATAGATTGTGCAAATCCAGCCTCCTTCCAATGTTTCAACAAACAGTCTAATGGTGACATCTTTGTACAACACATACCAACACAAAAGAGTAACGCAGAGACGGGTTAATACAGAAAGATAACGCACGGATAACTTTGAAATCACCAGTCTCAACAGCGAACACAGGTCAAACTACCAGAACGATGATCTATATTCACTGTTGAAACCGGCGACCCCAGACAACCAGATAAATAACCAGACCAAGTGGTGAGCCTGAATAACACAAATAACAGACCAGGTGTGCACAAGTAACCAGACCCTAGGTGCACGCAGAAAACCAGACAGGCAAAACCAGAACCAGATAACCAGATACCAGATGCCGAACCTGCAGAGGTTTCCCTCTGTCTAACGGACGGCTGCCTAGGCAATACCTCGGGAGCTCCCTGCCCAACCGAGCGTGGCTTTCGCCGCATCTGACCGGCAGGCTACCGGATGCCTGACCAGCAGGCTACAGGACCAGAACAGAACCAGACCAGATGGGTACCCAGTAATCCAGGTAAAACAACAGATAAAGCACCTTCTTACCAATCAGAGGTCCGTCGTGAGCAGCAGAGAGCCGGTCGCGTCCGACGCACTCCCCAAGAATACCTCGGTGCTAGCCAGAGCAGGATCGAGACGCGAGCCGTCTCAGCAATGCCCGCGAGGTCCCATCTGGGTTGCCAAAATGTTAGCAATCAGGACACATAACCACGGGCGTAGTTATATGCGGTGCTTTATTTCAGCGCTGGGAAACCAGGGGTTCGCACCCAAAACTGGCTTCCATCGTCAGTTTAGGTTACACAGTATTTATGCAGTCCATTCACATACATATTCATATATTCATTAGGATCATTAGAATATGTAACAGTTGCTCAACATTTATTGCAACATCGATTGCAACACCTTGGAACTACTTTGATCATGCGCAGTGTCCTCTGGTGGTCTTTCAGGGGGTCTTCAGGATGAAGTAAGTAGTCTTCATCGCCTCTGTCCTTTTCACCTTTTGATGCGGCACATGCGCACTACTCTATAATTGCACAACTGCTGACTAGCTTACTTTCCAGAGGTACTGTATATATTTCTCCTCATTCTAAGCATATTTGGGCTAAGATAAACGCTAGGTTGATAAGATAAAGGTATGCTCAATTCCCTTATTAGGTAAAACACGGTATGCAAAGGTTGAATCAGCCTGGTACCCATCCCAGAAAAGAACATCTTGTAAAATTGATCCTGTTAGTCTCCTATTAAGATTGACTGTATTGATTGTATTAGTATAATCCCCTATAAAATTGATTCTATCTCTAACATGTCCCCCCTTTGAGAATGCTTTTCTATTCTTAGACAATGCATTCTCACCTTCATCAACTATTTCGATTATTCTTCATAAGCTGGAGGGTTTTCGAATACAGGATTATCATAATTCCTGCTCAAGACACTAAAAATGCGATCACTTGTTTGACTAAGTACACGCCTAATACCTACATACAATAAGCAAAGAAGCACAATCACAATTTCAAGTACCACTACACTTTCTAGTAGTGAATGTACCCATCCTCCCAAATTTAAGCCAAATGTATTCAACAGAGCGCCTATCCAGCTCTGTTCTGCATCCTGCTTTTCTTTTTGCAGCTCCATCTCTGTTTGGGTCAGTTGGGAAATGTCCTTCTCGACCTCCAAAGTTACGTTTGGAATATGGATGCAGCAACGATCAATTCTGTCTTTCAAATATCCACAGACACCATTTTCTTTCAGTAACATTATGTCGAGTGCCATTCTATTCTGCAAGGTCATTTTAGTCGTAGCCTGTAATTGTATATTAAGTTCCTGAAAAGCCTTTTTAGTTATTCTAGCCAATCGATCCATTTGCCCAATCAATTTATCAATCATTTCTCTATTTCTGTAGGCCGCAATTGGTGCAAAGAAAGATTCTAGTGCCCAGCCAAATTTGACACTGCTTGATGGTTCGTGCCACACATCTTCATCTACCTCTCGTTTGTGCCTAACCTGTAGAAGTTCTTGCCTATTTTTCAAGGGTGACTTTTTCCAAATAGGGCATAGGGTCGGCAGTCCCAGAGTAATTTCCCTTACTGGTCCTCCTATTGGTAGGTGAGTTGTCCAGGTCCCATCACTTAAGGCCCAAACCAGATGTCCCACACTACCTATAACGCCTCTACAATCAATTCTATCTCCATCAATGCCTATTTTGGTTGCTTCCTTTGGATCCAATTGTTTCTGACAAATGCAACCTGCAATTGTTGCAACTTTAATGATGGACAGAGGTATTTCTTTTACATCTGTCTGGCAGGTTATTACTTGTGAACAATTCCACCATGGTACTGTTGTTCCTCCTGTTACATTGGACCACCGTACACACCATGGAAATGCTTCACTATATTGGTATTGTTGTACAATACTCAGTGTCCACATGTTATTCCATGATTCAGTTCTATTTTTGCTATTTTGATCTTTGCATTCCCAGTAAGTCCGTTCAACCTTTTCATTTACCGTCTCTTTGGTCCAGCTTTCATAGGTGCACTTGGTTTTCCACCCAGCACCTGGACCAAGTTTTCCTCTGAGTCTCATACAATCTTCTATTGTCATTACTTCTGTCTGGGGTCCGCTTTTTACCCATCGCTCAGTTGGGACTTCTTCTATTCTAGTGTGAGATTCACATGCTATTTTACTAGTTTTATTTACTTCTGGTAAGGTGGTAGATATTATTCCCCACTGTATTGGATCTTCAGCCGATTTTGGAATTGGAAGGCAAGCAGTGATGCTACTGGTATTCTGGGTCAATGCAAAATCTCGAATTAGCCCTATCATCAGATTCTCTGCCTGATTCTGTACGCTTTGTACTACCTGTGGCACCTGGGTACTTTCATTATTGTTTACTGCTCTTCGTGGCCTAATTTGCAATCCCATTTGAATTGTCCCATTTTCCCACCGTTTATCAGAGGCCTTGTGGAATAGAGTGGCACTTCCCCCTCCAATTTTCAAAAGTACAAACGCTCTAACCAAAATCACAATTCGGTAATGAAAACCAGACATTATTGCGATGTAATCTTGAGCGTGGTAGGACCCACTATCTGCGATTTCCACAGTCTTGGAACTCTTTTCACTCGGGTATAATGTATCCAGGAGTCTACTCCAGCAACTTTGACTGCGGTGAATGTAGTCAGGAGTACTTGATAGGGTCCGTCCCAGCGCTCTTTTAAGGGTTCTTCATTCCAGGTTCTTATATACACCGTGTCTCCAGGCTCTATATCATGTACCGGATTCTCGAGCGCTAGTGGGCGATTCCACACTAGTGCGGATCTGAGTCGATTCAATGTCCTGCCAAGAGACAACACATAATTGTGCAAGTCCTGATTACCTTTCACATGTACCTCTGGGTTTGGGTCTGGTGCTTCACATGGTTTGCCATACAAAATCTCGTATGAACTTACTGACATCCCACTCCTAGGTTTAATCCTAATGCGCAGCAATGCTATTGGCAAGGCCTGAGGCCATTGAATTTTTGCTTCCTGACAGATCTTGCTAAGTTGCCTTTTTAGAGTTTGATTCATTTTCTCCACTTGCCCACTAGACTGGGGTCTCCATGGGGTATGTAACTCCCATTTAATTCCCAAACATCTGCTGATTTCTTTTACTAATTGTGCCACAAAGTGTGGTCCCCTGTCGGAAGATATCCCCAGTGGTACCCCAAATCTAGGGATTATTTCCTTTAGTAACCATTTTACAGTCTCTTTTGCTTGGTTGGTGCGACAAGGGAAAGCTTCTGGCCATCCTGAAAAGGTATCTACCCCAACTAGTATATACCTGAATCCTCGGGTTCTGGGGAGCTCTACATAATCTATTTGCCAATAATCCCCAGGTTGTACACCTGTCTTAATTTTCCCCATTTCTGTTTTTCTTCTTACTAAAGGATTATTTTTCAAGCAAATTTCACACTTAGCTGTAATAGACTTTGCCATTGTTAACATCTGGACCGAGATAATTTGTTTTCTTAGGTAAGCCACCAATGCTTCTGCACCCCAGTGACACTTCTGTTGTTCCGTCTGAAGTATTCCTCTCATAATAGTGGTTGGTACCACAACTTGTCCGTTGGTGGTTACATACCACCCAGAATTATTTTTGCTGGCTCTTACTAGACTTGCCAATTTTTCATCTTCTGTAGAATATTTAGGTGGTTCTGAAGGTAATAAATCAATTGCTCTTACCTTCTGGGAGACAAGGCCCACCATTGTTCTTACTTGCCGTGCTACTGACCGAGCTGTTTGATCAGCAAGCCGATTTCCCTCGATGATTTTTGATGTTCCACCTTGATGAGCTTTACAGTGCATTACAGCAACTTGTGATGGCTTTTGAATGGTCTTAAGCAGGTTCAGTATCTCCTGCTGGTACTTCATGTTTGTTCCTTGTGAAGAGAGCAGTCCCCGCTCTTTCCAAAGGGCTCCATGCACATGAACAACTCCAAAAGCATATTTTGAATCAGTCCATATATTAACTTTCTTGTTTTCGCTGAGTTCCAATGCTCTGGTTAAGGCGATTAACTCCGCTTTTTGTGCTGAGGTGTTTGATGGTAAGGGCTTAGCCTCAATTACTGTCTTGGCAGTAGTGATGGCATATCCTGCATACCGCATTCCGTTCTCCACAAAGCTACTGCCATCAGTAAAGAGTTCCCAGTCAGTTTCTGCCAGCGGAGTGTCTTTCAAATCAGGGCGACTTGCGTGGGTATATTCGATGACTTCCACGCAATCATGTTCCAGGTCTCCTTCTTCAGTACCTGCACCCAAAAACTCAGCAGGGTTCATTAGGTTAGTAGTTTTTAGAATAACATCATCTTGTTCTGTCAGAATTACCTGGTATTTCATCATTCTGCTTGCGGAAAGCCAATGGCCCCCCTTTTGTTCCAGTACTGTTGTCACCATATGGGATACAAACACTTCTATCCTTTTTCCCATAGTTAGTTTTCGGACCTCCTGGATCAGTATTACTGTAGCAGCTACCGCCCGTAAGCACGCCGGCCACCCAGCACTTACCGGATCTAGCTGTTTAGAAAAATAGCCGACAGGTCTTTTCCAAGATCCCAGTCGTTGGGTGAATACCCCCAAGGCAAGTCTTTGTCGCTCATGTACAAACAACTGAAACTCTTTGCTCAAGTCTGGCAGACCCAAGGCAGGTGCCTGCATCAAAGCTGGTTTCAATTTCTGGAAAGCCTCTCGTTGTGGCTTTCCCCACACTAAGGTCTTATTCTTCTGTGCCTCATATAAAGGTTTGGCAGTAAGTCCATAGTCCATGATCCAGAGCCTGCACCATCCTGTCATTCCTAAAAAGGATCTTAATTCATGTAAGTTTCGTGGTTCTGAAATAGCACAGATAGCATGCACACGGTTTGTGTTTTCTGCTGTCCTTGAGAAAGCTCGCATCCTAAATAAATCACAGTCTCGGATAGAATTTGAGCTTTATTTTTCGATACTTTGTACCCATTCATTCCCAATTGGTTCAGTATTTCAATCGTTACCTGGATGCAGAGTTCTCGCGTCTCAGTCGCGATCAAAATGTCGTCTACGTATTGTAGCAACAGGTACCGTTGTCGAGGGATTATGATGTGGCCTTTCGTAGTCCATTCCTCGAGTTCCTTAGCCAACTGATTTCCAAAAATCGTTGGGCTATTCTTGAATCCTTGCGGAAGACGTGTCCAGGTTAACTGAGTTTTCCTTCCATTGTGTGGATTTTCCCATTCAAAGGCAAACAATTTTTTGCTTTCCTGGTCGAGGGGTATGCAGAAGAAGGCATCTTTTAAATCAAGTACAGTAAACCATTTCTATTTCTCCTTCACAGATGTTAACAAGGTATATGGGTTTACAAATACCGGATAAATGTCCTTAGTGATCTGGTTTACAGCCCGCAAATCTTGGACTAATCGGTAACTACCATCAGGCTTCTTTACTGGAAAAATTGGAGTATTATATTCTGATTCACATTCCTCTAGAATTCCATACCTCAAAAATTTTTCAATTAGAGGCACTATTCCTAACCTAGCTTCTAGTTTCAGTGGGTACTGCCTCAACTGTACTGGCTTGGCATCTTCCTTCAGTTCCACTTTAACGGGCTGGGCCGTTTTCGATTTCCCAGGTATGTCAGTCGCCCATACCGTGGGGATCACTGCCTCCTCCACAGCTTGTGGTACCTCTGCTACTGGGTTTTCTTTTAACAGCAAAACTTGTCCTACCTTAGATTCTGGAATTTTCATTACCAGGTTTCCATTCTCGAATGTTATTACAGCATCCAATTTGGTCAATAAGTGCCGTCCTAAAAGGGAAACTGGACGATCTGGAACATATAAGAACTCATGGGTTAACTCCTTTTCTCCAAAACACAGATCTAAGGGTTGTAGGAATGGCTGTACTTCTTCCTTCCCTGTGGCACCAACAATCGTCGTCTTTTTATTACTTACTGTTCCCTGTAAAGAATTGAGCACAGAATAAGTAGCCCCTGTGTCCACCAAAAAATCTCACATCCTGATCCCCCACTTGTATCGTCACCAGGGGTTCCTTACTCTGGGTATCTGTTTCTGTGCTGCCATATAGTCAGCTGTTGTTATTATACTCCCCCAACACCATAGTTTGTATTGCATTCCCTGCTGCGCTTGGTACCCGACCCGTAGGGCCCGGACGATTCGGGCATTCATTTTTCCAGTGTCCTCCCTCCTTACAATAAGCACATTGATTTATACCAAGCTTTACAACAGGCCTCAGAGGAGTTCCCTGAACATTCCGAAAACCGCGCCCTCGGCCGCCTCTAGCTCCCCTGCCGCGGGCTTCCATTCCTATTCCCCTGCCTTGCCCTTGGACCAGAGCCAACAAGTCTTGCTGAGAACGCCTCGACTGCTCCTTTTCTCTATTATTATAAACTTTCCAGGCTGTTTCTAACATAACATCCAGATCTCGCAATTGTGCCCCCTCCAGTTTCTGTAATTTCTCCCGAATATCATCCTGAGACTCCCCCAAAAAGATCAAAGCCAACTGGACCCTTGCTTGTTCCGTTTCAATATCTAAATCCATATATCTTTTTGCAGTTTCCTTCAATCTTTCTAAAAAAGCTGAAGGGGATTCATTCTTTTCCTGCCTAACATTATACAATTTTGACCAATTCATTTGTTTTGGCATAGCAGTCTGAACACCAATTAATAACCAGTCCTGATACCTCCGGAGGCGAAGCTGACCAGCCCCAGTATTATAATCCCACCGGGGTTCCTCTTTTGGGAAATTCTCATCAACATTACCGCCCACAGCCCCATTCCGAATATCCTCTCTTACTTTATCTCTTGCTACCCGTATAACCATATCTTTTTCTGTAGAATCCATTCATGTGTCAAGAATCACCTGCAAATCATCCCAATCGGGATTCTGCGTTTTAATTATCATCTTAATTATGCTTGCAACCTTGTCTGGGTTTTCCCGGTAAGGACCAGCTGATTGTTTCCAAATCATTAGATCTCCTGGTGAAAATGGGACTTTTACATAAACTGGTTCTCCCCCGACTCCTACCGCCTGTCTCAAGGGTGCTATTACATTTGACGGTTCACCCGCCTGTCTCAAGGGTGCTATTACATTTGACGGTTCACCCCCCTTTTGGGCTTCCTTTTCTCTGTTCCTAGTTCTGTGGGATATTGGTGTAGTTGTTACTCCTTTTACTCCGGTTGCTGCCCCCTCATCCCCACTGGAATCGATATCACTTTCAGTAAGACGCACAGGTGCCGAGGGTTTAAGGGGTTTAGGTGCAGAGGGATCAATTTCTGAAGGCGCAACGTCTAAACACGGCAGATCTGAAGCGTTGCCGCGGCTGCTCTCTACTGCCAAACACGTTATGCATTTCTTTTCCACCGTACAGCCCGTACATTTATCATTAATACCGTTCCTCTGGACTAACATTAACCCACATTCCTTCGTCCAGTCCTGGTTTTGTTCAAGATAGAAAAAGAGATCCACATACTGTACTTCATCCCATTTACCTTCCCTTTGACAAAACCTCATTAATTCAACAATAGTTCCATGTTCTAAAGTACCCTCCGGTGGCCAACGTACTTCATTAGGCAAGTCATATTCAGGCCACCAGTGAGTACAATATTCAACTAATTTCTTTTTACTCATAGATTGTGCAAATCCAGCCTCCTTCCAATGTTTCAACAAACAGTCTAATGGTGACATCTTTGTACCACACATACCAACACAAAAGAGTAACGCAGAGACGGGTTAATACAGAAAGATAACGCACGGATAACTTTGAAATCACCAGTCTCAACAGCGAACACAGGTCAAACTACCAGAACGATGATCTATATTCACTGTTGAAACCGGCGACCCCAGACAACCAGATAAATAACCAGACCAAGTGGTGAGCCTGAATAACACAAATAACAGACCAGGTGTGCACAAGTAACCAGACCCTAGGTGCACGCAGATAACCAGACAGGCAAAACCAGAACCAGATAACCAGATACCAGATGCCGAACCTGCAGAGGTTTCCCTCTGTCTAACGGACGGCTGCCTAGGCAATACCTCGGGAGCTCCCTGCCCAACCGAGCGTGGCTTTCGCCGCATCTGACCGGCAGGCTACCGGATGCCTGACCAGCAGGCTACAGGACCAGAACAGAACCAGACCAGATGGGTACCCAGTAATCCAGGTAAAACAACAGATAAAGCACCTTCTTACCAATCAGAGGTCCGTCGTGAGCAGCAGAGAGCCGGTCGCGTCCGACGCACTCCCCAAGAATACCTCGGTGCTAGCCAGAGCAGGATCGAGACGCGAGCCGTCTCAGCAATGCCCGCGAGGTCCCATCTGGGTTGCCAAAATGTTAGCAATCAGGACACATAACCACGGGCGTAGTTATATGCGGTGCTTTATTTCAGCGCTGGGAAACCAGGGGTTCGCACCCAAAACTGGCTTCCATCGTCAGTTTAGGTTACACAGTATTTATGCAGTCCATTCACATACATATTCATATATTCATTAGGATCATTAGAATATGTAACAGTTGCTCAACATTTATTGCAACATCGATTGCAACACCTTGGAACTACTTTGATCATGCGCAGTGTCCTCTGGTGGTCTTTCAGGGGGTCTTCAGGATGAAGTAAGTAGTCTTCATCGCCTCTGTCCTTTTCACCTTTTGATGCGGCACATGCGCACTACTCTATAATTGCACAACTGCTGACTAGCTTACTTTCCAGAGGTACTGTATATATTTCTCCTCATTCTAAGCATATTTGGGCTAAGATAAACGCTAGGTTGATAAGATAAAGGTATGCTCAATTCCCTTATTAGGTAAAACACGGTATGCAAAGGTTGAATCAGCCTGGTACCCATCCCAGAAAAGAACATCTTGTAAAATTGATCCTGTTAGTCTCCTATTAAGATTGACTGTATTGATTGTATTAGTATAATCCCCTATAAAATTGATTCTATCTCTAACATGTCCCCCCTTTGAGAATGCTTTTCTATTCTTAGACAATGCATTCTCACCTTCATCAACTATTTCGATTATTCTTCATAAGCTGGAGGGTTTTCGAATACAGGATTATCATAATTCCTGCTCAAGACACTAAAAATGCGATCACTTGTTTGACTAAGTACACGCCTAATACCTACATACAATAAGCAAAGAAGCACAATCACAATTTCAAGTACCACTACACTTTCTAGTAGTGAATGTACCCATCCTCCCAAATTTAAGCCAAATGTATTCAACAGAGCGCCTATCCAGCTCTGTTCTGCATCCTGCTTTTCTTTTTGCAGCTCCATCTCTGTTTGGGTCAGTTGGGAAATGTCCTTCTCGACCTCCAAAGTTACGTTTGGAATATGGATGCAGCAACGATCAATTCTGTCTTTCAAATATCCACAGACACCATTTTCTTTCAGTAACATTATGTCGAGTGCCATTCTATTCTGCAAGGTCATTTTAGTCGTAGCCTGTAATTGTATATTAAGTTCCCGAAAAGCCTTTTTAGTTATTCTAGCCAATCGATCCATTTGCCCAATCAATTTATCAATCATTTCTCTATTTCTGTAGGCCGCAATTGGTGCAAAGAAAGATTCTAGTGCCCAGCCAAATTTGACACTGCTTGATGGTTCGTGCCACACATCTTCATCTACCTCTCGTTTGTGCCTAACCTGTAGAAGTTCTTGCCTATTTTTCAAGGGTGACTTTTTCCAAATAGGACATAGGGTCGGCAGTCCCAGAGTAATTTCCCTTACTGGTCCTCCTATTGGTAGGTGAGTTGTCCAGGTCCCATCACTTAAGGCCCAAACCAGATGTCCCACACTACCTATAACGCCTCTACAATCAATTCTATCTCCATCAATGCCTATTTTGGTTGCTTCCTTTGGATCCAATTGTTTCTGACAAATGCAACCTGCAATTGTTGCAACTTTAATGATGGACAGAGGTATTTCTTTTACATCTGTCTGGCAGGTTATTACTTGTGAACAATTCCACCATGGTACTGTTGTTCCTCCTGTTACATTGGACCACCGTACACACCATGGAAATGCTTCACTATATTGGTATTGTTGTACAATACTCAGTGTCCACATGTTATTCCATGATTCAGTTCTATTTTTGCTATTTTGATCTTTGCATTCCCAGTAAGTCCGTTCAACCTTTTCATTTACCGTCTCTTTGGTCCAGCTTTCATAGGTGCACTTGGTTTTCCACCCAGCACCTGGACCAAGTTTTCCTCTGAGTCTCATACAATCTTCTATTGTCATTACTTCTGTCTGGGGTCCGCTTTTTACCCATCGCTCAGTTGGGACTTCTTCTATTCTAGTGTGAGATTCACATGCTATTTTACTAGTTTTATTTACTTCTGGTAAGGTGGTAGATATTATTCCCCACTGTATTGGATCTTCAGCCGATTTTGGAATTGGAAGGCAAGCAGTGATGCTACTGGTATTCTGGGTCAATGCAAAATCTCGAATTAGCCCTATCATCAGATTCTCTGCCTGATTCTGTACGCTTTGTACTACCTGTGGCACCTGGGTACTTTCATTATTGTTTACTGCTCTTTGTGGCCTAATTTGCAATCCCATTTGAATTGTCCCATTTTCCCACCGTTTATCAGAGGCCTTGTGGAATAGAGTGGCACTTCCCCCTCCAATTTTCAAAAGTACAAACGCTCTAACCAAAATCACAATTCGGTAATGAAAACCAGACATTATTGCGATGTAATCTTGAGCGTGGTAGGACCCACTATCTGCGATTTCCACAGTCTTGGAACTCTTTTCACTCGGGTATAATGTATCCAGGAGTCTACTCCAGCAACTTTGACTGCGGTGAATGTAGTCAGGAGTACTTGATAGGGTCCGTCCCAGCGCTCTTTTAAGGGTTCTTCATTCCAGGTTCTTATATACACCGTGTCTCCAGGCTCTATATCATGTACCGGATTCTCGAGCGCTAGTGGGCGATTCCACACTAGTGCGGATCTGAGTCGATTCAATGTCCTGCCAAGAGACAACACATAATTGTGCAAGTCCTGATTACCTTTCACATGTACCTCTGGGTTTGGGTCTGGTGCTTCACATGGTTTGCCATACAAAATCTCGTATGAACTTACTGACATCCCACTCCTAGGTTTAATCCTAATGCGCAGCAATGCTATTGGCAAGGCCTGAGGCCATTGAATTTTTGCTTCCTGACAGATCTTGCTAAGTTGCCTTTTTAGAGTTTGATTCATTTTCTCCACTTGCCCACTAGACTGGGGTCTCCATGGGGTATGTAACTCCCATTTAATTCCCAAACATCTGCTGGTTTCTTTTACTAATTGTGCCACAAAGTGTGGTCCCCTATCGGAAGATATCCCCAGTGGTACCCCAAATCTAGGGATTATTTCCTTTAGTAACCATTTTACAGTTTCTTTTGCTTGGTTGGTGCGACAAGGGAAAGCTTCTGGCCATCCTGAAAAGGTATCTACCCCAACTAGTATATACCTGAATCCTCGGGTTCTGGGGAGCTCTACATAATCTATTTGCCAATAATCCCCAGGTTGTACACCTGTCTTAATTTTCCCCATTTCTGTTTTTCTTCTTACTAAAGGATTATTTTTCAAGCAAATTTCACACTTAGCTGTAATAGACTTTGCCATTGTTAACATCTGGACCGAGATAATTTGTTTTCTTAGGTAAGCCACCAATGCTTCTGCACCCCAGTGACACTTCTGTTGTTCCGTCTGAAGTATTCCTCTCATAATAGTGGTTGGTACCACAACTTGTCCGTTGGTGGTTACATACCACCCAGAATTATTTTTGCTGGCTCTTACTAGACTTGCCAATTTTTCATCTTCTGTAGAATATTTAGGTGGTTCTGAAGGTAATAAATCAATTGCTCTTACCTTCTGGGAGACAAGGCCCACCATTGTTCTTACTTGCCGTGCTACTGACCGAGCTGTTTGATCAGCAAGCCGATTTCCCTCGATGATTTTTGATGTTCCACCTTGATGAGCTTTACAGTGCATTACAGCAACTTGTGATGGCTTTTGAATGGTCTTAAGCAGGTTCAGTATCTCCTGCTGGTACTTCATGTTTGTTCCTTGTGAAGAGAGCAGTCCCCGCTCTTTCCAAAGGGCTCCATGCACATGAACAACTCCAAAAGCATATTTTGAATCAGTCCATATATTAACTTTCTTGTTTTCGCTGAGTTCCAATGCTCTGGTTAAGGCGATTAACTCCGCTTTTTGTGCTGAGGTGTTTGATGGTAAGGGCTTAGCCTCAATTACTGTCTTGGCAGTAGTGATGGCATATCCTGCATACCGCATTCCGTTCTCCACAAAGCTACTGCCATCAGTAAAGAGTTCCCAGTCAGTTTCTGCCAGCGGAGTGTCTTTCAAATCAGGGCGACTTGCGTGGGTATATTCGATGACTTCCACGCAATCATGTTCCAGGTCTCCTTCTTCAGTACCTGCACCCAAAAACTCAGCAGGGTTCATTAGGTTAGTAGTTTTTAGAATAACATCATCTTGTTCTGTCAGAATTACCTGGTATTTCATCATTCTGCTTGCGGAAAGCCAATGGCCCCCCTTTTGTTCCAGTACTGTTGTCACCATATGGGATACAAACACTTCTATCCTTTTTCCCATAGTTAGTTTTCGGACCTCCTGGATCAGTATTACTGTAGCAGCTACCGCCCGTAAGCACGCCGGCCACCCAGCACTTACCGGATCTAGCTGTTTAGAAAAATAGCCGACAGGTCTTTTCCAAGATCCCAGTCGTTGGGTGAATACCCCCAAGGCAAGTCTTTGTCGCTCATGTACAAACAACTGAAACTCTTTGCTCAAGTCTGGCAGACCCAAGACAGGTGCCTGCATCAAAGCTGGTTTCAATTTCTGGAAAGCCTCTCGTTGTGGCTTTCCCCACACTAAGGTCTTATTCTTCTGTGCCTCATATAAAGGTTTGGCAGTAAGTCCATAGTCCATGATCCAGAGCCTGCACCATCCTGTCATTCCTAAAAAGGATCTTAATTCATGTAAGTTTCGTGGTTCTGAAATAGCACAGATAGCATGCACACGGTTTGTGTTTTCTGCTGTCCTTGAGAAAGCTCGCATCCTAAATAAATCACAGTCTCGGATAGAATTTGAGCTTTATTTTTCGATACTTTGTACCCATTCATTCCCAATTGGTTCAGTATTTCAATCGTTACCTGGATGCAGAGTTCTCGCGTCTCAGTCGCGATCAAAATGTCGTCTACGTATTGTAGCAACAGGTACCGTTGTCGAGGGATTATGATGTGGCCTTTCGTAGTCCATTCCTCGAGTTCCTTAGCCAACTGATTTCCAAAAATTGTTGGGCTATTCTTGAATCCTTGCGGAAGACGTGTCCAGGTTAACTGAGTTTTCCTTCCATTGTGTGGATTTTCCCATTCAAAGGCAAACAATTTTTTGCTTTCCTGGTCGAGGGGTATGCAGAAGAAGGCATCTTTTAAATCAAGTACAGTAAACCATTTCTATTTCTCCTTCACAGATGTTAACAAGGTATATGGGTTTACAAATACCGAATAAATGTCCTTAGTGATCTGGTTTACAGCCCGCAAATCTTGGACTAATCGGTAACTACCATCAGGCTTCTTTACTGGAAAAATTGGAGTATTATATTCTGATTCACTTTCCTCTAGAATTCCATACCTCAAAAATTTTTCAATTAGAGGCACTATTCCTAACCTAGCTTCTAGTTTCAGTGGGTACTGCCTCAACTGTACTGGCTTGGCATCTTCCTTCAGTTCCACTTTAACGGGCTGGGCCGTTTTCGATTTCCCAGGTATGTCAGTCGCCCATACCGTGGGGATCACTGCCTCCTCCACAGCTTGTGGTACCTCTGCTACTGGGTTTTCTTTTAACAGCAAAACTTGTCCTACCTTAGATTCTGGAATTTTCATTACCAGGTTTCCATTCTCGAATGTTATTACAGCATCCAATTTGGTCAGTAAGTCCCGTCCTAAAAGGGAAACTGGACGATCTGGAACATATAAGAACTCATGGGTTAACTCCTTTTCTCCAAAACACAGATCTAAGGGTTGTAGGAATGGCTGTACTTCTTCCTTCCCTGTGGCACCAACAATCGTCGTCTTTTTATTACTTACTGTTCCCTGTAAAGAATTGAGCACAGAATAAGTAGCCCCTGTGTCCACCAAAAAATCTCACATCCTGATCCCCCACTTGTATCGTCACCAGGGGTTCCTTACTCTGGGTATCTGTTTCTGTGCTGCCATATAGTCAGCTGTTGTTATTATACTCCCCCAACACCACAGTTTGTATTGCATTCCCTGCTGCGCTTGGTACCCGACCCGTAGGGCCCGGACGATTCGGGCATTCATTTTTCCAGTGTCCTCCCTCCTTACAATAAGCACATTGATTTATACCAAGCTTTACAACAGGCCTCAGAGGAGTTCCCTGAACATTCCGAAAACCGCGCCCTCGGCCGCCTCTAGCTCCCCTGCCGCGGGCTTCCATTCCTATTCCCCTGCCTTGCCCTTGGACCAGAGCCAACAAGTCTTGCTGAGAACGCCTCGACTGCTCCTTTTCTCTATTATTATAAACTTTCCAGGCTGTTTCTAACATAACATCCAGATCTCGCAATTGTGCCCCCTCCAGTTTCTGTAATTTCTCCCGAATATCATCCTGAGACTCCCCCAAAAAGATCAAAGCCAACTGGACCCTTGCTTGTTCCGTTTCAATATCTAAATCCATATATCTTTTTGCAGTTTCCTTCAA
This sequence comes from Patagioenas fasciata, assembly GCF_037038585.1. Lineage (NCBI taxonomy): Eukaryota > Metazoa > Chordata > Aves > Columbiformes > Columbidae > Patagioenas > Patagioenas fasciata. Next base: position 526,036 of record NW_027288760.1, on the reverse strand, counting down.
TCTTTCTAAAAAAGCTGAAGGGGATTCATTCTTTTCCTGCCTAACATTATACAATTTTGACCAATTCATTTGTTTTGGCATAGCAGTCTGAACACCAATTAATAACCAGTCCTGATACCTCCGGAGGCGAAGCTGACCAGCCCCAGTATTATAATCCCACCGGGGTTCCTCTTTTGGGAAATTCTCATCAAGATTACCGCCCACAGCCCCATTCCGAATATCCTCTCTTACTTTATCTCTTGCTACCCGTATAACCATATCTTTTTCTGTAGAATCCATTCATGTGTCAAGAATCACCTGCAAATCATCCCAATCGGGATTCTGCGTTTTAATTATCATCTTAATTATGCTTGCAACCTTGTCTGGGTTTTCCTGGTAAGGACCAGCTGATTGTTTCCAAATCATTAGATCTCCTGGTGAAAATGGGACTTTTACATAAACTGGTTCTCCCCCGACTCCTACCGCCTGTCTCAAGGGTGCTATTACATTTGACGGTTCACCCGCCTGTCTCAAGGGTGCTATTACATTTGACGGTTCACCCCCCTTTTGGGCTTCCTTTTCTCTGTTCCTAGTTCTGTGGGATATTGGTGTAGTTGTTACTCCTTTTACTCCGGTTGCTGCCCCCTCATCCCCACTGGAATCGATATCACTTTCAGTAAGACGCACAGGTGCCGAGGGTTTAAGGGGTTTAGGTGCAGAGGGATCAATTTCTGAAGGCGCAACGTCTAAACACGGCAGATCTGAAGCGTTGCCGCGGCTGCTCTCTACTGCCAAACACGTTATGCATTTCTTTTCCACCGTACAGCCCGTACATTTATCATTAATACCGTTCCTCTGGACTAACATTAACCCACATTCCTTCGTCCAGTCCTGGTTTTGTTCAAGATAGAAAAAGAGATCCACATACTGTACTTCATCCCATTTACCTTCCCTTTGACAAAACCTCATTAATTCAACAATAGTTCCATGTTCTAAAGTACCCTCCGGTGGCCAACGTACTTCATTAGGCAAGTCATATTCAGGCCACCAGTGAGTACAATATTCAACTAATTTCTTTTTACTCATAGATTGTGCAAATCCAGCCTCCTTCCAATGTTTCAACAAACAGTCTAATGGTGACATCTTTGTACCACACATACCAACACAAAAGAGTAACGCAGAGACGGGTTAATACAGAAAGATAACGCACGGATAACTTTGAAATCACCAGTCTCAACAGCGAACACAGGTCAAACTACCAGAACGATGATCTATATTCACTGTTGAAACCGGCGACCCCAGACAACCAGATAAATAACCAGACCAAGTGGTGAGCCTGAATAACACAAATAACAGACCAGGTGTGCACAAGTAACCAGACCCTAGGTGCACGCAGAAAACCAGACAGGCAAAACCAGAACCAGATAACCAGATACCAGATGCCGAACCTGCAGAGGTTTCCCTCTGTCTAACGGACGGCTGCCTAGGCAATACCTCGGGAGCTCCCTGCCCAACCGAGCGTGGCTTTCGCCGCATCTGACCGGCAGGCTACCGGATGCCTGACCAGCAGGCTACAGGACCAGAACAGAACCAGACCAGATGGGTACACAGTAATCCAGGTAAAACAACAGATAAAGCACCTTCTTACCAATCAGAGGTCCATCGTGAGCAGCAGAGAGCCGGTCGCGTCCGACGCACTCCCCAAGAATACCTCGGTGCTAGCCAGAGCAGGATCGAGACGCGAGCCGTCTCAGCAATGCCCGCGAGGTCCCATCTGGGTTGCCAAAATGTTAGCAATCAGGACACATAACCACGGGCGTAGTTATATGCGGTGCTTTATTTCAGCGCTGGGAAACCAGGGGTTCGCACCCAAAACTGGCTTCCATCGTCAGTTTAGGTTACACAGTATTTATGCAGTCCATTCACATACATATTCATATATTCATTAGGATCATTAGAATATGTAACAGTTGCTCAACATTTATTGCAACATCGATTGCAATACCTTGGAACTACTTTGATCATGCGCAGTGTCCTCTGGTGGTCTTTCAGGGGGTCTTCAGGATGAAGTAAGTAGTCTTCATCGCCTCTGTCCTTTTCACCTTTTGATGCGGCACATGCGCACTACTCTATAATTGCACAACTGCTGACTAGCTTACTTTCCAGAGGTACTGTATATATTTCTCCTCATTCTAAGCATATTTGGGCTAAGATAAACGCTAGGTTGATAAGATAAAGGTATGCTCAATTCCCTTATTAGGTAAAACACGGTATGCAAAGGTTGAATCAGCCTGGTACCCATCCCAGAAAAGAACATCTTGTAAAATTGATCCTGTTAGTCTCCTATTAAGATTGACTGTATTGATTGTATTAGTATAATCCCCTGTAAAATTGATTCTATCTCTAACATGTCCCCCCTTTGAGAATGCTTTTCTATTCTTAGACAATGCATTCTCACCTTCATCAACTATTTCGATTATTCTTCATAAGCTGGAGGGTTTTCGAATACAGGATTATCATAATTCCTGCTCAAGACACTAAAAATGCGATCACTTGTTTGACTAAGTACACGCCTAATACCTACATACAATAAGCAAAGAAGCACAATCACAATTTCAAGTACCACTACACTTTCTAGTAGTGAATGTACCCATCCTCCCAAATTTAAGCCAAATGTATTCAACAGAGCGCCTATCCAGCTCTGTTCTGCATCCTGCTTTTCTTTTTGCAGCTCCATCTCTGTTTGGGTCAGTTGGGAAATGTCCTTCTCGACCTCCAAAGTTACGTTTGGAATATGGATGCAGCAACGATCAATTCTGTCTTTCAAATATCCACAGACACCATTTTCTTTCAGTAACATTATGTCGAGTGCCATTCTATTCTGCAAGGTCATTTTAGTCGTAGCCTGTAATTGTATATTAAGTTCCCGAAAAGCCTTTTTAGTTATTCTAGCCAATCGATCCATTTGCCCAATCAATTTATCAATCATTTCTCTATTTCTGTAGGCCGCAATTGGTGCAAAGAAAGATTCTAGTGCCCAGCCAAATTTGACACTGCTTGATGGTTCGTGCCACACATCTTCATCTACCTCTCGTTTGTGCCTAACCTGTAGAAGTTCTTGCCTATTTTTCAAGGGTGACTTTTTCCAAATAGGACATAGGGTCGGCAGTCCCAGAGTAATTTCCCTTACTGGTCCTCCTATTGGTAGGTGAGTTGTCCAGGTCCCATCACTTAAGGCCCAAACCAGATGTCCCACACTACCTATAACGCCTCTACAATCAATTCTATCTCCATCAATGCCTATTTTGGTTGCTTCCTTTGGATCCAATTGTTTCTGACAAATGCAACCTGCAATTGTTGCAACTTTAATGATGGACAGAGGTATTTCTTTTACATCTGTCTGGCAGGTTATTACTTGTGAACAATTCCACCACGGTACTGTTGTTCCTCCTGTTACATTGGACCACCGTACACACCATGGAAATGCTTCACTATATTGGTATTGTTGTACAATACTCAGTGTCCACATGTTATTCCATGATTCAGTTCTATTTTTGCTATTTTGATCTTTGCATTCCCAGTAAGTCCGTTCAACCTTTTCATTTACCGTCTCTTTGGTCCAGCTTTCATAGGTGCACTTGGTTTTCCACCCAGCACCTGGACCAAGTTTTCCTCTGAGTCTCATACAATCTTCTATTGTCATTACTTCTGTCTGGGGTCCGCTTTTTACCCATCGCTCAGTTGGGACTTCTTCTATTCTAGTGTGAGATTCACATGCTATTTTACTAGTTTTATTTACTTCTGGTAAGGTGGTAGATATTATTCCCCACTGTATTGGATCTTCAGCCGATTTTGGAATTGGAAGGCAAGCAGTGATGCTACTGGTATTCTGGGTCAATGCAAAATCTCGAATTAGCCCTATCATCAGATTCTCTGCCTGATTCTGTACGCTTTGTACTACCTGTGGCACCTGGGTACTTTCATTATTGTTTACTGCTCTTCGTGGCCTAATTTGCAATCCCATTTGAATTGTCCCATTTTCCCACCGTTTATCAGAGGCCTTGTGGAATAGAGTGGCACTTCCCCCTCCAATTTTCAAAAGTACAAACGCTCTAACCAAAATCACAATTCGGTAATGAAAACCAGACATTATTGCGATGTAATCTTGAGCGTGGTAGGACCCACTATCTGCGATTTCCACAGTCTTGGAACTCTTTTCACTCGGGTATAATGTATCCAGGAGTCTACTCCAGCAACTTTGACTGCGGTGAATGTAGTCAGGAGTACTTGATAGGGTCCGTCCCAGCGCTCTTTTAAGGGTTCTTCATTCCAGGTTCTTATATACACCGTGTCTCCAGGCTCTATATCATGTACCGGATTCTCGAGCGCTAGTGGGCGATTCCACACTAGTGCGGATCTGAGTCGATTCAATGTCCTGCCAAGAGACAACACATAATTGTGCAAGTCCTGATTACCTTTCACATGTACCTCTGGGTTTGGGTCTGGTGCTTCACATGGTTTGCCATACAAAATCTCGTATGAACTTACTGACATCCCACTCCTAGGTTTAATCCTAATGCGCAGCAATGCTATTGGCAAGGCCTGAGGCCATTGAATTTTTGCTTCCTGACAGATCTTGCTAAGTTGCCTTTTTAGAGTTTGATTCATTTTCTCCACTTGCCCACTAGACTGGGGTCTCCATGGGGTATGTAACTCCCATTTAATTCCCAAACATCTGCTGGTTTCTTTTACTAATTGTGCCACAAAGTGTGGTCCCCTGTCGGAAGATATCCCCAGTGGTACCCCAAATCTAGGGATTATTTCCTTTAGTAACCATTTTACAGTTTCTTTTGCTTGGTTGGTGCGACAAGGGAAAGCTTCTGGCCATCCTGAAAAGGTATCTACCCCAACTAGTATATATCTGAATCCTCGGGTTCTGGGGAGCTCTACATAATCTATTTGCCAATAATCCCCAGGTTGTACACCTGTCTTAATTTTCCCCATTTCTGTTTTTCTTCTTACTAAAGGATTATTTTTCAAGCAAATTTCACACTTAGCTGTAATAGACTTTGCCATTGTTAACATCTGGACCGAGATAATTTGTTTTCTTAGGTAAGCCACCAATGCTTCTGCACCCCAGTGACACTTCTGTTGTTCCGTCTGAAGTATTCCTCTCATAATAGTGGTTGGTACCACAACTTGTCCGTTGGTGGTTACATACCACCCAGAATTATTTTTGCTGGCTCTTACTAGACTTGCCAATTTTTCATCTTCTGTAGAATATTTAGGTGGTTCTGAAGGTAATAAATCAATTGCTCTTACCTTCTGGGAGACAAGGCCCACCATTGTTCTTACTTGCCGTGCTACTGACCGAGCTGTTTGATCAGCAAGCCGATTTCCCTCGATGATTTTTGATGTTCCACCTTGATGAGCTTTACAGTGCATTACAGCAACTTGTGATGGCTTTTGAATGGTCTTAAGCAGGTTCAGTATCTCCTGCTGGTACTTCATGTTTGTTCCTTGTGAAGAGAGCAGTCCCCGCTCTTTCCAAAGGGCTCCATGCACATGAACAACTCCAAAAGCATATTTTGAATCAGTCCATATATTAACTTTCTTGTTTTCGCTGAGTTCCAATGCTCTGGTTAAGGCGATTAACTCCGCTTTTTGTGCTGAGGTGTTTGATGGTAAGGGCTTAGCCTCAATTACTGTCTTGGCAGTAGTGATGGCATATCCTGCATACCGCATTCCGTTCTCCACAAAGCTACTGCCATCAGTAAAGAGTTCCCAGTCAGTTTCTGCCAGCGGAGTGTCTTTCAAATCAGGGCGACTTGCGTGGGTATATTCGATGACTTCCACGCAATCATGTTCCAGGTCTCCTTCTTCAGTACCTGCACCCAAAAACTCAGCAGGGTTCATTAGGTTAGTAGTTTTTAGAATAACATCATCTTGTTCTGTCAGAATTACCTGGTATTTCATCATTCTGCTTGCGGAAAGCCAATGGCCCCCCTTTTGTTCCAGTACTGTTGTCACCATATGGGATACAAACACTTCTATCCTTTTTCCCATAGTTAGTTTTCGGACCTCCTGGATCAGTATTACTGTAGCAGCTACCGCCCGTAAGCACGCCGGCCACCCAGCACTTACCGGATCTAGCTGTTTAGAAAAATAGCCGACAGGTCTTTTCCAAGATCCCAGTCGTTGGGTGAATACCCCCAAGGCAAGTCTTTGTCGCTCATGTACAAACAACTGAAACTCTTTGCTCAAGTCTGGCAGACCCAAGGCAGGTGCCTGCATCAAAGCTGGTTTCAATTTCTGGAAAGCCTCTCGTTGTGGCTTTCCCCACACTAAGGTCTTATTCTTCTGTGCCTCATATAAAGGTTTGGCAGTAAGTCCATAGTCCATGATCCAGAGCCTGCACCATCCTGTCATTCCTAAAAAGGATCTTAATTCATGTAAGTTTCGTGGTTCTGAAATAGCACAGATAGCATGCACACGGTTTGTGTTTTCTGCTGTCCTTGAGAAAGCTCGCATCCTAAATAAATCACAGTCTCGGATAGAATTTGAGCTTTATTTTTCGATACTTTGTACCCATTCATTCCCAATTGGTTCAGTATTTCAATCGTTACCTGGATGCAGAGTTCTCGCGTCTCAGTCGCGATCAAAATGTCGTCTACGTATTGTAGCAACAGGTACCGTTGTCGAGGGATTATGATGTGGCCTTTCGTAGTCCATTCCTCGAGTTCCTTAGCCAACTGATTTCCAAAAATAGTTGGGCTATTCTTGAATCCTTGCGGAAGACGTGTCCAGGTTAACTGAGTTTTCCTTCCATTGTGTGGATTTTCCCATTCAAAGGCAAACAATTTTTTGCTTTCCTGGTCGAGGGGTATGCAGAAGAAGGCATCTTTTAAATCAAGTACAGTAAACCATTTCTATTTCTCCTTCACAGATGTTAACAAGGTATATGGGTTTACAAATACCGGATAAATGTCCTTAGTGATCTGGTTTACAGCCCGCAAATCTTGGACTAATCGGTAACTACCATCAGGCTTCTTTACTGGAAAAATTGGAGTATTATATTCTGATTCACATTCCTCTAGAATTCCATACCTCAAAAATTTTTCAATTAGAGGCACTATTCCTAACCTAGCTTCTAGTTTCAGTGGGTACTGCCTCAACTGTACTGGCTTGGCATCTTCCTTCAGTTCCACTTTAACGGGCTGGGCCGTTTTCGATTTCCCAGGTATGTCAGTCGCCCATACCGTGGGGATCACTGCCTCCTCCACAGCTTGTGGTACCTCTGCTACTGGGTTTTCTTTTAACAGCAAAACTTGTCCTACCTTAGATTCTGGAATTTTCATTACCAGGTTTCCATTCTCGAATGTTATTACAGCATCCAATTTGGTCAGTAAGTCCCGTCCTAAAAGGGAAACTGGACGATCTGGAACATATAAGAACTCATGGGTTAACTCCTTTTCTCCAAAACACAGATCTAAGGGTTGTAGGAATGGCTGTACTTCTTCCTTCCCTGTGGCACCAACAATCGTCGTCTTTTTATTACTTACTGTTCCCTGTAAAGAATTGAGCACAGAATAAGTAGCCCCTGTGTCCACCAAAAAATCTCACATCCTGATCCCCCACTTGTATCGTCACCAGGGGTTCCTTACTCTGGGTATCTGTTTCTGTGCTGCCATATAGTCAGCTGTTGTTATTATACTCCCCCAACACCATAGTTTGTATTGCATTCCCTGCTGCGCTTGGTACCCGACCCGTAGGGCCCGGACGATTCGGGCATTCATTTTTCCAGTGTCCTCCCTCCTTGCAATAAGCACATTGATTTATACCAAGCTTTACAACAGGCCTCAGAGGAGTTCCCTGAACATTCCGAAAACCGCGCCCTCGGCCGCCTCTAGCTCCCCTGCCGCGGGCTTCCATTCCTATTCCCCTGCCTTGCCCTTGGACCAGAGCCAACAAGTCTTGCTGAGAACGCCTCGACTGCTCCTTTTCTCTATTATTATAAACTTTCCAGGCTGTTTCTAACATAACATCCAGATCTCGCAATTGTGCCCCCTCCAGTTTCTGTAATTTCTCCCGAATATCATCCTGAGACTCCCCCAAAAAGATCAAAGCCAACTGGACCCTTGCTTGTTCCGTTTCAATATCTAAATCCATATATCTTTTTGCAGTTTCCTTCAATCTTTCTAAAAAAGCTGAAGGGGATTCATTCTTTTCCTGCCTAACATTATACAATTTTGACCAATTCATTTGTTTTGGCATAGCAGTCTGAACACCAATTAATAACCAGTCCTGATACCTCCGGAGGCGAAGCTGACCAGCCCCAGTATTATAATCCCACCGGGGTTCCTCTTTTGGGAAATTCTCATCAACATTACCGCCCACAGCCCCATTCCGAATATCCTCTCTTACTTTATCTCTTGCTACCCGTATAACCATATCTTTTTCTGTAGAATCCATTCATGTGTCAAGAATCACCTGCAAATCATCCCAATCGGGATTCTGCGTTTTAATTATCATCTTAATTATGCTTGCAACCTTGTCTGGGTTTTCCCGGTAAGGACCAGCTGATTGTTTCCAAATCATTAGATCTCCTGGTGAAAATGGGACTTTTACATAAACTGGTTCTCCCCCGACTCCTACCGCCTGTCTCAAGGGTGCTATTACATTTGACGGTTCACCCGCCTGTCTCAAGGGTGCTATTACATTTGACGGTTCACCCCCCTTTTGGGCTTCCTTTTCTCTGTTCCTAGTTCTGTGGGATATTGGTGTAGTTGTTACTCCTTTTACTCCGGTTGCTGCCCCCTCATCCCCACTGGAATCGATATCACTTTCAGTAAGACGCACAGGTGCCGAGGGTTTAAGGGGTTTAGGTGCAGAGGGATCAATTTCTGAAGGCGCAACGTCTAAACACGGCAGATCTGAAGCGTTGCCGCGGCTGCTCTCTACTGCCAAACACGTTATGCATTTCTTTTCCACCGTACAGCCCGTACATTTATCATTAATACCGTTCCTCTGGACTAACATTAACCCACATTCCTTCGTCCAGTCCTGGTTTTGTTCAAGATAGAAAAAGAGATCCACATACTGTACTTCATCCCATTTACCTTCCCTTTGACAAAACCTCATTAATTCAACAATAGTTCCATGTTCTAAAGTACCCTCCGGTGGCCAACGTACTTCATTAGGCAAGTCATATTCAGGCCACCAGTGAGTACAATATTCAACTAATTTCTTTTTACTCATAGATTGTGCAAATCCAGCCTCCTTCCAATGTTTCAACAAACAGTCTAATGGTGACATCTTTGTACCACACATACCAACACAAAAGAGTAACGCAGAGACGGGTTAATACAGAAAGATAACGCACGGATAACTTTGAAATCACCAGTCTCAACAGCGAACACAGGTCAAACTACCAGAACGATGATCTATATTCACTGTTGAAACCGGCGACCCCAGACAACCAGATAAATAACCAGACCAAGTGGTGAGCCTGAATAACACAAATAACAGACCAGGTGTGCACAAGTAACCAGACCCTAGGTGCACGCAGATAACCAGACAGGCAAAACCAGAACCAGATAACCAGATACCAGATGCCGAACCTGCAGAGGTTTCCCTCTGTCTAACGGACGGCTGCCTAGGCAATACCTCGGGAGCTCCCTGCCCAACCGAGCGTGGCTTTCGCCGCATCTGACCGGCAGGCTACCGGATGCCTGACCAGCAGGCTACAGGACCAGAACAGAACCAGACCAGATGGGTACCCAGTAATCCAGGTAAAACAACAGATAAAGCACCTTCTTACCAATCAGAGGTCCGTCGTGAGCAGCAGAGAGCCGGTCGCGTCCGACGCACTCCCCAAGAATACCTCGGTGCTAGCCAGAGCAGGATCGAGACGCGAGCCGTCTCAGCAATGCCCGCGAGGTCCCATCTGGGTTGCCAAAATGTTAGCAATCAGGACACATAACCACGGGCGTAGTTATATGCGGTGCTTTATTTCAGCGCTGGGAAACCAGGGGTTCGCACCCAAAACTGGCTTCCATCGTCAGTTTAGGTTACACAGTATTTATGCAGTCCATTCACATACATATTCATATATTCATTAGGATCATTAGAATATGTAACAGTTGCTCAACATTTATTGCAACATCGATTGCAACACCTTGGAACTACTTTGATCATGCGCAGTGTCCTCTGGTGGTCTTTCAGGGGGTCTTCAGGATGAAGTAAGTAGTCTTCATCGCCTCTGTCCTTTTCACCTTTTGATGCGGCACATGCGCACTACTCTATAATTGCACAACTGCTGACTAGCTTACTTTCCAGAGGTACTGTATATATTTCTCCTCATTCTAAGCATATTTGGGCTAAGATAAACGCTAGGTTGATAAGATAAAGGTATGCTCAATTCCCTTATTAGGTAAAACACGGTATGCAAAGGTTGAATCAGCCTGGTACCCATCCCAGAAAAGAACATCTTGTAAAATTGATCCTGTTAGTCTCCTATTAAGATTGACTGTATTGATTGTATTAGTATAATCCCCTATAAAATTGATTCTATCTCTGACATGTCCCCCCTTTGAGAATGCTTTTCTATTCTTAGACAATGCATTCTCACCTTCATCAACTATTTCGATTATTCTTCATAAGCTGGAGGGTTTTCGAATACAGGATTATCATAATTCCTGCTCAAGACACTAAAAATGCGATCACTTGTTTGACTAAGTACACGCCTAATACCTACATACAATAAGCAAAGAAGCACAATCACAATTTCAAGTACCACTACACTTTCTAGTAGTGAATGTACCCATCCTCCCAAATTTAAGCCAAATGTATTCAACAGAGCGCCTATCCAGCTCTGTTCTGCATCCTGCTTTTCTTTTTGCAGCTCCATCTCTGTTTGGGTCAGTTGGGAAATGTCCTTCTCGACCTCCAAAGTTACGTTTGGAATATGGATGCAGCAACGATCAATTCTGTCTTTCAAATATCCACAGACACCATTTTCTTTCAGTAACATTATGTCGAGTGCCATTCTATTCTGCAAGGTCATTTTAGTCGTAGCCTGTAATTGTATATTAAGTTCCCGAAAAGCCTTTTTAGTTATTCTAGCCAATCGATCCATTTGCCCAATCAATTTATCAATCATTTCTCTATTTCTGTAGGCCGCAATTGGTGCAAAGAAAGATTCTAGTGCCCAGCCAAATTTGACACTGCTTGATGGTTCGTGCCACACATCTTCATCTACCTCTCGTTTGTGCCTAACCTGTAGAAGTTCTTGCCTATTTTTCAAGGGTGACTTTTTCCAAATAGGACATAGGGTCGGCAGTCCCAGAGTAATTTCCCTTACTGGTCCTCCTATTGGTAGGTGAGTTGTCCAGGTCCCATCACTTAAGGCCCAAACCAGATGTCCCACACTACCTATAACGCCTCTACAATCAATTCTATCTCCATCAATGCCTATTTTGGTTGCTTCCTTTGGATCCAATTGTTTCTGACAAATGCAACCTGCAATTGTTGCAACTTTAATGATGGACAGAGGTATTTCTTTTACATCTGTCTGGCAGGTTATTACTTGTGAACAATTCCACCATGGTACTGTTGTTCCTCCTGTTACATTGGACCACCGTACACACCATGGAAATGCTTCACTATATTGGTATTGTTGTACAATACTCAGTGTCCACATGTTATTCCATGATTCAGTTCTATTTTTGCTATTTTGATCTTTGCATTCCCAGTAAGTCCGTTCAACCTTTTCATTTACCGTCTCTTTGGTCCAGCTTTCATAGGTGCACTTGGTTTTCCACCCAGCACCTGGACCAAGTTTTCCTCTGAGTCTCATACAATCTTCTATTGTCATTACTTCTGTCTGGGGTCCGCTTTTTACCCATCGCTCAGTTGGGACTTCTTCTATTCTAGTGTGAGATTCACATGCTATTTTACTAGTTTTATTTACTTCTGGTAAGGTGGTAGATATTATTCCCCACTGTATTGGATCTTCAGCCGATTTTGGAATTGGAAGGCAAGCAGTGATGCTACTGGTATTCTGGGTCAATGCAAAATCTCGAATTAGCCCTATCATCAGATTCTCTGCCTGATTCTGTACGCTTTGTACTACCTGTGGCACCTGGGTACTTTCATTATTGTTTACTGCTCTTCATGGCCTAATTTGCAATCCCATTTGAATTGTCCCATTTTCCCACCGTTTATCAGAGGCCTTGTGGAATAGAGTGGCACTTCCCCCTCCAATTTTCAAAAGTACAAACGCTCTAACCAAAATCACAATTCGGTAATGAAAACCAGACATTATTGCGATGTAATCTTGAGCGTGGTAGGACCCACTATCTGCGATTTCCACAGTCTTGGAACTCTTTTCACTCGGGTATAATGTATCCAGGAGTCTACTCCAGCAACTTTGACTGCGGTGAATGTAGTCAGGAGTACTTGATAGGGTCCGTCCCAGCGCTCTTTTAAGGGTTCTTCATTCCAGGTTCTTATATACACCGTGTCTCCAGGCTCTATATCATGTACCGGATTCTCGAGCGCTAGTGGGCGATTCCACACTAGTGCGGATCTGAGTCGATTCAATGTCCTGCCAAGAGACAACACATAATTGTGCAAGTCCTGATTACCTTTCACATGTACCTCTGGGTTTGGGTCTGGTGCTTCACATGGTTTGCCATACAAAATCTCGTATGAACTTACTGACATCCCACTCCTAGGTTTAATCCTAATGCGCAGCAATGCTATTGGCAAGGCCTGAGGCCATTGAATTTTTGCTTCCTGACAGATCTTGCTAAGTTGCCTTTTTAGAGTTTGATTCATTTTCTCCACTTGCCCACTAGACTGGGGTCTCCATGGGCTATGTAACTCCCATTTAATTCCCAAACATCTGCTGGTTTCTTTTACTAATTGTGCCACAAAGTGTGGTCCCCTATCGGAAGATATCCCCAGTGGTACCCCAAATCTAGGGATTATTTCCTTTAGTAACCATTTTACAGTTTCTTTTGCTTGGTTGGTGCGACAAGGGAAAGCTTCTGGCCATCCTGAAAAGGTATCTACCCCAACTAGTATATATCTGAATCCTCGGGTTCTGGGGAGCTCTACATAATCTATTTGCCAATAATCCCCAGGTTGTACACCTGTCTTAATTTTCCCCATTTCTATTTTTCTTCTTACTAAAGGATTATTTTTCAAGCAAATTTCACACTTAGCTGTAATAGACTTTGCCATTGTTAACATCTGGACCGAGATAATTTGTTTTCTTAGGTAAGCTACCAATGCTTCTGCACCCCAGTGACACTTCTGTTGTTCCGTCTGAAGTATTCCTCTCATAATAGTGGTTGGTACCACAACTTGTCCGTTGGTGGTTACATACCACCCAGAATTATTTTTGCTGGCTCTTACTAGACTTGCCAATTTTTCATCTTCTGTAGAATATTTAGGTGGTTCTGAAGGTAATAAATCAATTGCTCTTACCTTCTGGGAGACAAGGCCCACCATTGTTCTTACTTGCCGTGCTACTGACCGAGCTGTTTGATCAGCAAGCCGATTTCCCTCGATGATTTTTGATGTTCCACCTTGATGAGCTTTACAGTGCATTACAGCAACTTGTGATGGCTTTTGAATGGTCTTAAGCAGGTTCAGTATCTCCTGCTGGTACTTCATGTTTGTTCCTTGTGAAGAGAGCAGTCCCCGCTCTTTCCAAAGGGCTCCATGCACATGAACAACTCCGAAAGCATATTTTGAATCAGTCCATATATTAACTTTCTTGTTTTCGCTGAGTTCCAATGCTCTGGTTAAGGCGATTAACTCCGCTTTTTGTGCTGAGGTGTTTGATGGTAAGGGCTTAGCCTCAATTACTGTCTTGGCAGTAGTGATGGCATATCCTGCATACCGCATTCCGTTCTCCACAAAGCTACTGCCATCAGTAAAGAGTTCCCAGTCAGTTTCTGCCAGCGGAGTGTCTTTCAAATCAGGGCGACTTGCGTGGGTATATTCGATGACTTCCACGCAATCATGTTCCAGGTCTCCTTCTTCAGTACCTGCACCCAAAAACTCAGCAGGGTTCATTAGGTTAGTAGTTTTTAGAATAACATCATCTTGTTCTGTCAGAATTACCTGGTATTTCATCATTCTGCTTGCGGAAAGCCAATGGCCCCCCTTTTGTTCCAGTACTGTTGTCACCATATGGGATACAAACACTTCTATCCTTTTTCCCATAGTTAGTTTTCGGACCTCCTGGATCAGTATTACTGTAGCAGCTACCGCCCGTAAGCACGCCGGCCACCCAGCACTTACCGGATCTAGCTGTTTAGAAAAATAGCCGACAGGTCTTTTCCAAGATCCCAGTCGTTGGGTGAATACCCCCAAGGCAAGTCTTTGTCGCTCATGTACAAACAACTGAAACTCTTTGCTCAAGTCTGGCAGACCCAAGGCAGGTGCCTGCATCAAAGCTGGTTTCAATTTCTGGAAAGCCTCTCGTTGTGGCTTTCCCCACACTAAGGTCTTATTCTTCTGTGCCTCATATAAAGGTTTGGCAGTAAGTCCATAGTCCATGATCCAGAGCCTGCACCATCCTGTCATTCCTAAAAAGGATCTTAATTCATGTAAGTTTCGTGGTTCTGAAATAGCACAGATAGCATGCACACGGTTTGTGTTTTCTGCTGTCCTTGAGAAAGCTCGCATCCTAAATAAATCACAGTCTCGGATAGAATTTGAGCTTTATTTTTCGATACTTTGTACCCATTCATTCCCAATTGGTTCAGTATTTCAATCGTTACCTGGATGCAGAGTTCTCGCGTCTCAGTCGCGATCAAAATGTCGTCTACGTATTGTAGCAACAGGTACCGTTGTCGAGGGATTATGATGTGGCCTTTCGTAGTCCATTCCTCGAGTTCCTTAGCCAACTGATTTCCAAAAATCGTTGGGCTATTCTTGAATCCTTGCGGAAGACGTGTCCAGGTTAACTGAGTTTTCCTTCCATTGTGTGGATTTTCCCATTCAAAGGCAAACAATTTTTTGCTTTCCTGGTCGAGGGGTATGCAGAAGAAGGCATCTTTTAAATCAAGTACAGTAAACCATTTCTATTTCTCCTTCACAGATGTTAACAAGGTATATGGGTTTACAAATACCGGATAAATGTCCTTAGTGATCTGGTTTACAGCCCGCAAATCTTGGACTAATCGGTAACTACCATCAGGCTTCTTTACTGGAAAAATTGGAGTATTATATTCTGATTCACATTCCTCTAGAATTCCATACCTCAAAAATTTTTCAATTAGAGGCACTATTCCTAACCTAGCTTCTAGTTTCAGTGGGTACTGCCTCAACTGTACTGGCTTGGCATCTTCCTTCAGTTCCACTTTAACGGGCTGGGCCATTTTCGATTTCCCAGGTATGTCAGTCGCCCATACCGTGGGGATCACTGCCTCCTCCACAGCTTGTGGTACCTCTGCTACTGGGTTTTCTTTTAACAGCAAAACTTGTCCTACCTTAGATTCTGGAATTTTCATTACCAGGTTTCCATTCTCGAATGTTATTACAGCATCCAATTTGGTCAGTAAGTCCCGTCCTAAAAGGGAAACTGGACGATCTGGAACATATAAGAACTCATGGGTTAACTCCTTTTCTCCAAAACACAGATCTAAGGGTTGTAGGAATGGCTGTACTTCTTCCTTCCCTGTGGCACCAACAATCGTCGTCTTTTTATTACTTACTGTTCCCTGTAAAGAATTGAGCACAGAATAAGTAGCCCCTGTGTCCACCAAAAAATCTCACATCCTGATCCCCCACTTGTATCGTCACCAGGGGTTCCTTACTCTGGGTATCTGTTTCTGTGCTGCCATATAGTCAGCTGTTGTTATTATACTCCCCCAACACCACAGTTTGTATTGCATTCCCTGCTGCGCTTGGTACCCGACCCGTAGGGCCCGGACGATTCGGGCATTCATTTTTCCAGTGTCCTCCCTCCTTACAATAAGCACATTGATTTATACCAAGCTTTACAACAGGCCTCAGAGGAGTTCCCTGAACATTCCGAAAACCGCGCCCTCGGCCGCCTCTAGCTCCCCTGCCGCGGGCTTCCATTCCTATTCCCCTGCCTTGCCCTTGGACCAGAGCCAACAAGTCTTGCTGAGAACGCCTCGACTGCTCCTTTTCTCTATTATTATAAACTTTCCAGGCTGTTTCTAACATAACATCCAGATCTCGCAATTGTGCCCCCTCCAGTTTCTGTAATTTCTCCCGAATATCATCCTGAGACTCCCCCAAAAAGATCAAAGCCAACTGGACCCTTGCTTGTTCCGTTTCAATATCTAAATCCATATATCTTTTTGCAGTTTCCTTCAATCTTTCTAAAAAAGCTGAAGGGGATTCATTCTTTTCCTGCCTAACATTATACAATTTTGACCAATTCATTTGTTTTGGCATAGCAGTCTGAACACCAATTAATAACCAGTCCTGATACCTCCGGAGGCGAAGCTGACCAGCCCCAGTATTATAATCCCACCGGGGTTCCTCTTTTGGGAAATTCTCATCAACATTATTGCCCACAGCCCCATTCCGAATATCCTCTCTTACTTTATCTCTTGCTACCCGTATAACCATATCTTTTTCTGTAGAATCCATTCATGTGTCAAGAATCACCTGCAAATCATCCCAATCGGGATTCTGCGTTTTAATTATCATCTTAATTATGCTTGCAACCTTGTCTGGGTTTTCCCGGTAAGGACCAGTTGATTGTTTCCAAATCATTAGATCTCTTGGTGAAAATGGGACTTTTACATAAACTGGTTCTCCCCCGACTCCTACCGCCTGTCTCAAGGGTGCTATTACATTTGACGGTTCACCCGCCTGTCTCAAGGGTGCTATTACATTTGACGGTTCACCCCCCTTTTGGGCTTCCTTTTCTCTGTTCCTAGTTCTGTGGGATATTGGTGTAGTTGTTACTCCTTTTACTCCGGTTGCTGCCCCCTCATCCCCACTGGAATCGATATCACTTTCAGTAAGACGCACAGGTGCCGAGGGTTTAAGGGGTTTAGGTGCAGAGGGATCAATTTCTGAAGGCGCAACGTCTAAACACGGCAGATCTGAAGCGTTGCCGCGGCTGCTCTCTACTGCCAAACACGTTATGCATTTCTTTTCCACCGTACAGCCCGTACATTTATCATTAATACCGTTCCTCTGGACTAACATTAACCCACATTCCTTCGTCCAGTCCTGGTTTTGTTCAAGATAGAAAAAGAGATCCACATACTGTACTTCATCCCATTTACCTTCCCTTTGACAAAACCTCATTAATTCAACAATAGTTCCATGTTCTAAAGTACCCTCCGGTGGCCAACGTACTTCATTAGGCAAGTCATATTCAGGCCACCAGTGAGTACAATATTCAACTAATTTCTTTTTACTCATAGATTGTGCAAATCCAGCCTCCTTCCAATGTTTCAACAAACAGTCTAATGGTGACATCTTTGTACCACACATACCAACACAAAAGAGTAACGCAGAGACGGGTTAATACAGAAAGATAACGCACGGATAACTTTGAAATCACCAGTCTCAACAGCGAACACAGGTCAAACTACCAGAACGATGATCTATATTCACTGTTGAAACCGGCGACCCCAGACAACCAGATAAATAACCAGACCAAGTGGTGAGCCTGAATAACACAAATAACAGACCAGGTGTGCACAAGTAACCAGACCCTAGGTGCACGCAGATAACCAGACAGGCAAAACCAGAACCAGATAACCAGATACCAGATGCCGAACCTGCAGAGGTTTCCCTCTGTCTAACGGACGGCTGCCTAGGCAATACCTCGGGAGCTCCCTGCCCAACCGAGCGTGGCTTTCGCCGCATCTGACTGGCAGGCTACCGGATGCCTGACCAGCAGGCTACAGGACCAGAACAGAACCAGACCAGATGGGTACCCAGTAATCCAGGTAAAACAACAGATAAAGCACCTTCTTACCAATCAGAGGTCCGTCGTGAGCAGCAGAGAGCCGGTCGCGTCCGACGCACTCCCCAAGAATACCTCGGTGCTAGCCAGAGCAGGATCGAGACGCGAGCCGTCTCAGCAATGCCCGCGAGGTCCCATCTGGGTTGCCAAAATGTTAGCAATCAGGACACATAACCACGGGCGTAGTTATATGCGGTGCTTTATTTCAGCGCTGGGAAACCAGGGGTTCGCACCCAAAACTGGCTTCCATTGTCAGTTTAGGTTACACAGTATTTATGCAGTCCATTCACATACATATTCATATATTCATTAGGATCATTAGAATATGTAACAGTTGCTCAACATTTATTGCAACATCGATTGCAACACCTTGGAACTACTTTGATCATGCGCAGTGTCCTCTGGTGGTCTTTCAGGGGGTCTTCAGGATGAAGTAAGTAGTCTTCATCGCCTCTGTCCTTTTCACCTTTTGATGCGGCACATGCGCACTACTCTATAATTGCACAACTGCTGACTAGCTTACTTTCCAGAGGTACTGTATATATTTCTCCTCATTCTAAGCATATTTGGGCTAAGATAAACGCTAGGTTGATAAGATAAAGGTATGCTCAATTCCCTTATTAGGTAAAACACGGTATGCAAAGGTTGAATCAGCCTGGTACCCATCCCAGAAAAGAACATCTTGTAAAATTGATCCTGTTAGTCTCCTATTAAGATTGACTGTATTGATTGTATTAGTATAATCCCCTATAAAATTGATTCTATCTCTAACATGTCCCCCCTTTGAGAATGCTTTTCTATTCTTAGACAATGCATTCTCACCTTCATCAACTATTTCGATTATTCTTCATAAGCTGGAGGGTTTTCGAATACAGGATTATCATAATTCCTGCTCAAGACACTAAAAATGCGATCACTTGTTTGACTAAGTACACGCCTAATACCTACATACAATAAGCAAAGAAGCACAATCACAATTTCAAGTACCACTACACTTTCTAGTAGTGAATGTACCCATCCTCCCAAATTTAAGCCAAATGTATTCAACAGAGCGCCTATCCAGCTCTGTTCTGCATCCTGCTTTTCTTTTTGCAGCTCCATCTCTGTTTGGGTCAGTTGGGAAATGTCCTTCTCGACCTCCAAAGTTACGTTTGGAATATGGATGCAGCAACGATCAATTCTGTCTTTCAAATATCCACAGACACCATTTTCTTTCAGTAACATTATGTCGAGTGCCATTCTATTCTGCAAGGTCATTTTAGTCGTAGCCTGTAATTGTATATTAAGTTCCCGAAAAGCCTTTTTAGTTATTCTAGCCAATCGATCCATTTGCCCAATCAATTTATCAATCATTTCTCTATTTCTGTAGGCCGCAATTGGTGCAAAGAAAGATTCTAGTGCCCAGCCAAATTTGACACTGCTTGATGCTTCGTGCCACACATCTTCATCTACCTCTCGTTTGTGCCTAACCTGTAGAAGTTCTTGCCTATTTTTCAAGGGTGACTTTTTCCAAATAGGACATAGGGTCGGCAGTCCCAGAGTAATTTCCCTTACTGGTCCTCCTATTGGTAGGTGAGTTGTCCAGGTCCCATCACTTAAGGCCCAAACCAGATGTCCCACACTACCTATAACGCCTCTACAATCAATTCTATCTCCATCAATGCCTATTTTGGTTGCTTCCTTTGGATCCAATTGTTTCTGACAAATGCAACCTGCAATTGTTGCAACTTTAATGATGGACAGAGGTATTTCTTTTACATCTGTCTGGCAGGTTATTACTTGTGAACAATTCCACCACGGTACTGTTGTTCCTCCTGTTACATTGGACCACCGTACACACCATGGAAATGCTTCACTATATTGGTATTGTTGTACAATACTCAGTGTCCACATGTTATTCCATGATTCAGTTCTATTTTTGCTATTTTGATCTTTGCATTCCCAGTAAGTCCGTTCAACCTTTTCATTTACCGTCTCTTTGGTCCAGCTTTCATAGGTGCACTTGGTTTTCCACCCAGCACCTGGACCAAGTTTTCCTCTGAGTCTCATACAATCTTCTATTGTCATTACTTCTGTCTGGGGTCCGCTTTTTACCCATCGCTCAGTTGGGACTTCTTCTATTCTAGTGTGAGATTCACATGCTATTTTACTAGTTTTATTTACTTCTGGTAAGGTGGTAGATATTATTCCCCACTGTATTGGATCTTCAGCCGATTTTGGAATTGGAAGGCAAGCAGTGATGCTACTGGTATTCTGGGTCAATGCAAAATCTCGAATTAGCCCTATCATCAGATTCTCTGCCTGATTCTGTACGCTTTGTACTACCTGTGGCACCTGGGTACTTTCATTATTGTTTACTGCTCTTCGTGGCCTAATTTGCAATCCCATTTGAATTGTCCCATTTTCCCACCGTTTATCAGAGGCCTTGTGGAATAGAGTGGCACTTCCCCCTCCAATTTTCAAAAGTACAAACGCTCTAACCAAAATCACAATTCGGTAATGAAAACCAGACATTATTGCGATGTAATCTTGAGCGTGGTAGGACCCACTATCTGCGATTTCCACAGTCTTGGAACTCTTTTCACTCGGGTATAATGTATCCAGGAGTCTACTCCAGCAACTTTGACTGCGGTGAATGTAGTCAGGAGTACTTGATAGGGTCCATCCCAGCGCTCTTTTAAGGGTTCTTCATTCCAGGTTCTTATATACACCGTGTCTCCAGGCTCTATATCATGTACCGGATTCTCGAGCGCTAGTGGGCGATTCCACACTGGTGCGGATCTGAGTCGATTCAATGTCCTGCCAAGAGACAACACATAATTGTGCAAGTCCTGATTACCTTTCACATGTACCTCTGGGTTTGGGTCTGGTGCTTCACATGGTTTGCCATACAAAATCTCGTATGAACTTACTGACATCCCACTCCTAGGTTTAATCCTAATGCGCAGCAATGCTATTGGCAAGGCCTGAGGCCATTGAATTTTTGCTTCCTGACAGATCTTGCTAAGTTGCCTTTTTAGAGTTTGATTCATTTTCTCCACTTGCCCACTAGACTGGGGTCTCCATGGGGTATGTAACTCCCATTTAATTCCCAAACATCTGCTGGTTTCTTTTACTAATTGTGCCACAAAGTGTGGTCCCCTGTCGGAAGATATCCCCAGTGGTACCCCAAATCTAGGGATTATTTCCTTTAGTAACCATTTTACAGTTTCTTTTGCTTGGTTGGTGCGACAAGGGAAAGCTTCTGGCCATCCTGAAAAGGTATCTACCCCAACTAGTATATATCTGAATCCTCGGGTTCTGGGGAGCTCTACATAATCTATTTGCCAATAATCCCCAGGTTGTACACCTGTCTTAATTTTCCCCATTTCTGTTTTTCTTCTTACTAAAGGATTATTTTTCAAGCAAATTTCACACTTAGCTGTAATAGACTTTGCCATTGTTAACATCTGGACCGAGATAATTTGTTTTCTTAGGTAAGCCACCAATGCTTCTGCACCCCAGTGACACTTCTGTTGTTCCGTCTGAAGTATTCCTCTCATAATAGTGGTTGGTACCACAACTTGTCCGTTGGTGGTTACATACCACCCAGAATTATTTTTGCTGGCTCTTACTAGACTTGCCAATTTTTCATCTTCTGTAGAATATTTAGGTGGTTCTGAAGGTAATAAATCAATTGCTCTTACCTTCTGGGAGACAAGGCCCACCATTGTTCTTGCTTGCCGTGCTACTGACCGAGCTGTTTGATCAGCAAGCCGATTTCCCTCGATGATTTTTGATGTTCCACCTTGATGAGCTTTACAGTGCATTACAGCAACTTGTGATGGCTTTTGAATGGTCTTAAGCAGGTTCAGTATCTCCTGCTGGTACTTCATGTTTGTTCCTTGTGAAGAGAGCAGTCCCCGCTCTTTCCAAAGGGCTCCATGCACATGAACAACTCCAAAAGCATATTTTGAATCAGTCCATATATTAACTTTCTTGTTTTCGCTGAGTTCCAATGCTCTGGTTAAGGCGATTAACTCCGCTTTTTGTGCTGAGGTGTTTGATGGTAAGGGCTTAGCCTCAATTACTGTCTTGGCAGTAGTGATGGCATATCCTGCATACCGCATTCCGTTCTCCACAAAGCTACTGCCATCAGTAAAGAGTTCCCAGTCAGTTTCTGCCAGCGGAGTGTCTTTCAAATCAGGGCGACTTGCGTGGGTATATTCGATGACTTCCACGCAATCATGTTCCAGGTCTCCTTCTTCAGTACCTGCACCCAAAAACTCAGCAGGGTTCATTAGGTTAGTAGTTTTTAGAATAACATCATCTTGTTCTGTCAGAATTACCTGGTATTTCATCATTCTGCTTGCGGAAAGCCAATGGCCCCCCTTTTGTTCCAGTACTGTTGTCACCATATGGGATACAAACACTTCTATCCTTTTTCCCATAGTTAGTTTTCGGACCTCCTGGATCAGTATTACTGTAGCAGCTACCGCCCGTAAGCACGCCGGCCACCCAGCACTTACCGGATCTAGCTGTTTAGAAAAATAGCCGACAGGTCTTTTCCAAGATCCCAGTCGTTGGGTGAATACCCCCAAGGCAAGTCTTTGTCGCTCATGTACAAACAACTGAAACTCTTTGCTCAAGTCTGGCAGACCCAAGGCAGGTGCCTGCATCAAAGCTGGTTTCAATTTCTGGAAAGCCTCTCGTTGTGGCTTTCCCCACACTAAGGTCTTATTCTTCTGTGCCTCATATAAAGGTTTGGCAGTAAGTCCATAGTCCATGATCCAGAGCCTGCACCATCCTGTCATTCCTAAAAAGGATCTTAATTCATGTAAGTTTCGTGGTTCTGAAATAGCACAGATAGCATGCACACGGTTTGTGTTTTCTGCTGTCCTTGAGAAAGCTCGCATCCTAAATAAATCACAGTCTCGGATAGAATTTGAGCTTTATTTTTCGATACTTTGTACCCATTCATTCCCAATTGGTTCAGTATTTCAATCGTTACCTGGATGCAGAGTTCTCGCGTCTCAGTCGCGATCAAAATGTCGTCTACGTATTGTAGCAACAGGTACCGTTGTCGAGGGATTATGATGTGGCCTTTCGTAGTCCATTCCTCGAGTTCCTTAGCCAACTGATTTCCAAAAATCGTTGGGCTATTCTTGAATCCTTGCGGAAGACGTGTCCAGGTTAACTGAGTTTTCCTTCCATTGTGTGGATTTTCCCATTCAAAGGCAAACAATTTTTTGCTTTCCTGGTCGAGGGGTATGCAGAAGAAGGCATCTTTTAAATCAAGTACAGTAAACCATTTCTATTTCTCCTTCACAGATGTTAACAAGGTATATGGGTTTACAAATACCGGATAAATGTCCTTAGTGATCTGGTTTACAGCCCGCAAATCTTGGACTAATCGGTAACTACCATCAGGCTTCTTTACTGGAAAAATTGGAGTATTATATTCTGATTCACATTCCTCTAGAATTCCATACCTCAAAAATTTTTCAATTAGAGGCACTATTCCTAACCTAGCTTCTAGTTTCAGTGGGTACTGCCTCAACTGTACTGGCTTGGCATCTTCCTTCAGTTCCACTTTAACGGGCTGGGCCATTTTCGATTTCCCAGGTATGTCAGTCGCCCATACCGTGGGGATCACTGCCTCCTCCACAGCTTGTGGTACCTCTGCTACTGGGTTTTCTTTTAACAGCAAAACTTGTCCTACCTTAGATTCTGGAATTTTCATTACCAGGTTTCCATTCTCGAATGTTATTACAGCATCCAATTTGGTCAGTAAGTCCCGTCCT
The DNA here is from genome assembly GCF_037038585.1 of Patagioenas fasciata. NCBI lineage: Eukaryota > Metazoa > Chordata > Aves > Columbiformes > Columbidae > Patagioenas > Patagioenas fasciata. The sequence goes on along the minus strand of NW_027288760.1, from coordinate 502,294 downwards.
AAAAGGGAAACTGGACGATCTGGAACATATAAGAACTCATGGGTTAACTCCTTTTCTCCAAAACACAGATCTAAGGGTTGTAGGAATGGCTGTACTTCTTCCTTCCCTGTGGCACCAACAATCGTCGTCTTTTTATTACTTACTGTTCCCTGTAAAGAATTGAGCACAGAATAAGTAGCCCCTGTGTCCACCAAAAAATCTCACATCCTGATCCCCCACTTGTATCGTCACCAGGGGTTCCTTACTCTGGGTATCTGTTTCTGTGCTGCCATATAGTCAGCTGTTGTTATTATACTCCCCCAACACCATAGTTTGTATTGCATTCCCTGCTGCGCTTGGTACCCGACCCGTAGGGCCCGGACGATTCGGGCACTCATTTTTCCAGTGTCCTCCCTCCTTACAATAAGCACATTGATTTATACCAAGCTTTACAACAGGCCTCAGAGGAGTTCCCTGAACATTCCGAAAACCGCGCCCTCGGCCGCCTCTAGCTCCCCTGCCGCGGGCTTCCATTCCTATTCCCCTGCCTTGCCCTTGGACCAGAGCCAACAAGTCTTGCTGAGAACGCCTCGACTGCTCCTTTTCTCTATTATTATAAACTTTCCAGGCTGTTTCTAACATAACATCCAGATCTCGCAATTGTGCCCCCTCCAGTTTCTGTAATTTCTCCCGAATATCATCCTGAGACTCCCCCAAAAAGATCAAAGCCAACTGGACCCTTGCTTGTTCCGTTTCAATATCTAAATCCATATATCTTTTTGCAGTTTCCTTCAATCTTTCTAAAAAAGCTGAAGGGGATTCATTCTTTTCCTGCCTAACATTATACAATTTTGACCAATTCATTTGTTTTGGCATAGCAGTCTGAACACCAATTAATAACCAGTCCTGATACCTCCGGAGGCGAAGCTGACCAGCCCCAGTATTATAATCCCACCGGGGTTCCTCTTTTGGGAAATTCTCATCAACATTACCGCCCACAGCCCCATTCCGAATATCCTCTCTTACTTTATCTCTTGCTACCCGTATAACCATATCTTTTTCTGTAGAATCCATTCATGTGTCAAGAATCACCTGCAAATCATCCCAATCGGGATTCTGCGTTTTAATTATCATCTTAATTATGCTTGCAACCTTGTCTGGGTTTTCCCGGTAAGGACCAGCTGATTGTTTCCAAATCATTAGATCTCCTGGTGAAAATGGGACTTTTACATAAACTGGTTCTCCCCCGACTCCTACCGCCTGTCTCAAGGGTGCTATTACATTTGACGGTTCACCCGCCTGTCTCAAGGGTGCTATTACATTTGACGGTTCACCCCCCTTTTGGGCTTCCTTTTCTCTGTTCCTAGTTCTGTGGGATATTGGTGTAGTTGTTACTCCTTTTACTCCGGTTGCTGCCCCCTCATCCCCACTGGAATCGATATCACTTTCAGTAAGACGCACAGGTGCCGAGGGTTTAAGGGGTTTAGGTGCAGAGGGATCAATTTCTGAAGGCGCAACGTCTAAACACGGCAGATCTGAAGCGTTGCCGCGGCTGCTCTCTACTGCCAAACACGTTATGCATTTCTTTTCCACCGTACAGCCCGTACATTTATCATTAATACCGTTCCTCTGGACTAACATTAACCCACATTCCTTCGTCCAGTCCTGGTTTTGTTCAAGATAGAAAAAGAGATCCACATACTGTACTTCATCCCATTTACCTTCCCTTTGACAAAACCTCATTAATTCAACAATAGTTCCATGTTCTAAAGTACCCTCCGGTGGCCAACGTACTTCATTAGGCAAGTCATATTCAGGCCACCAGTGAGTACAATATTCAACTAATTTCTTTTTACTCATAGATTGTGCAAATCCAGCCTCCTTCCAATGTTTCAACAAACAGTCTAATGGTGACATCTTTGTACCACACATACCAACACAAAAGAGTAACGCAGAGACGGGTTAATACAGAAAGATAACGCACGGATAACTTTGAAATCACCAGTCTCAACAGCGAACACAGGTCAAACTACCAGAACGATGATCTATATTCACTGTTGAAACCGGCGACCCCAGACAACCAGATAAATAACCAGACCAAGTGGTGAGCCTGAATAACACAAATAACAGACCAGGTGTGCACAAGTAACCAGACCCTAGGTGCACGCAGATAACCAGACAGGCAAAACCAGAACCAGATAACCAGATACCAGATGCCGAACCTGCAGAGGTTTCCCTCTGTCTAACGGACGGCTGCCTAGGCAATACCTCGGGAGCTCCCTGCCCAACCGAGCGTGGCTTTCGCCGCATCTGACTGGCAGGCTACCGGATGCCTGACCAGCAGGCTACAGGACCAGAACAGAACCAGACCAGATGGGTACCCAGTAATCCAGGTAAAACAACAGATAAAGCACCTTCTTACCAATCAGAGGTCCGTCGTGAGCAGCAGAGAGCCGGTCGCGTCCGACGCACTCCCCAAGAATACCTCGGTGCTAGCCAGAGCAGGATCGAGACGCGAGCCGTCTCAGCAATGCCCGCGAGGTCCCATCTGGGTTGCCAAAATGTTAGCAATCAGGACACATAACCACGGGCGTAGTTATATGCGGTGCTTTATTTCAGCGCTGGGAAACCAGGGGTTCGCACCCAAAACTGGCTTCCATTGTCAGTTTAGGTTACACAGTATTTATGCAGTCCATTCACATACATATTCATATATTCATTAGGATCATTAGAATATGTAACAGTTGCTCAACATTTATTGCAACATCGATTGCAACACCTTGGAACTACTTTGATCATGCGCAGTGTCCTCTGGTGGTCTTTCAGGGGGTCTTCAGGATGAAGTAAGTAGTCTTCATCGCCTCTGTCCTTTTCACCTTTTGATGCGGCACATGCGCACTACTCTATAATTGCACAACTGCTGACTAGCTTACTTTCCAGAGGTACTGTATATATTTCTCCTCATTCTAAGCATATTTGGGCTAAGATAAACGCTAGGTTGATAAGATAAAGGTATGCTCAATTCCCTTATTAGGTAAAACACGGTATGCAAAGGTTGAATCAGCCTGGTACCCATCCCAGAAAAGAACATCTTGTAAAATTGATCCTGTTAGTCTCCTATTAAGATTGACTGTATTGATTGTATTAGTATAATCCCCTATAAAATTGATTCTATCTCTAACATGTCCCCCCTTTGAGAATGCTTTTCTATTCTTAGACAATGCATTCTCACCTTCATCAACTATTTCGATTATTCTTCATAAGCTGGAGGGTTTTCGAATACAGGATTATCATAATTCCTGCTCAAGACACTAAAAATGCGATCACTTGTTTGACTAAGTACACGCCTAATACCTACATACAATAAGCAAAGAAGCACAATCACAATTTCAAGTACCACTACACTTTCTAGTAGTGAATGTACCCATCCTCCCAAATTTAAGCCAAATGTATTCAACAGAGCGCCTATCCAGCTCTGTTCTGCATCCTGCTTTTCTTTTTGCAGCTCCATCTCTGTTTGGGTCAGTTGGGAAATGTCCTTCTCGACCTCCAAAGTTACGTTTGGAATATGGATGCAGCAACGATCAATTCTGTCTTTCAAATATCCACAGACACCATTTTCTTTCAGTAACATTATGTCGAGTGCCATTCTATTCTGCAAGGTCATTTTAGTCGTAGCCTGTAATTGTATATTAAGTTCCCGAAAAGCCTTTTTAGTTATTCTAGCCAATCGATCCATTTGCCCAATCAATTTATCAATCATTTCTCTATTTCTGTAGGCCGCAATTGGTGCAAAGAAAGATTCTAGTGCCCAGCCAAATTTGACACTGCTTGATGCTTCGTGCCACACATCTTCATCTACCTCTCGTTTGTGCCTAACCTGTAGAAGTTCTTGCCTATTTTTCAAGGGTGACTTTTTCCAAATAGGACATAGGGTCGGCAGTCCCAGAGTAATTTCCCTTACTGGTCCTCCTATTGGTAGGTGAGTTGTCCAGGTCCCATCACTTAAGGCCCAAACCAGATGTCCCACACTACCTCTAACGCCTCTACAATCAATTCTATCTCCATCAATGCCTATTTTGGTTGCTTCCTTTGGATCCAATTGTTTCTGACAAATGCAACCTGCAATTGTTGCAACTTTAATGATGGACAGAGGTATTTCTTTTACATCTGTCTGGCAGGTTATTACTTGTGAACAATTCCACCACGGTACTGTTGTTCCTCCTGTTACATTGGACCACCGTACACACCATGGAAATGCTTCACTATATTGGTATTGTTGTACAATACTCAGTGTCCACATGTTATTCCATGATTCAGTTCTATTTTTGCTATTTTGATCTTTGCATTCCCAGTAAGTCCGTTCAACCTTTTCATTTACCGTCTCTTTGGTCCAGCTTTCATAGGTGCACTTGGTTTTCCACCCAGCACCTGGACCAAGTTTTCCTCTGAGTCTCATACAATCTTCTATTGTCATTACTTCTGTCTGGGGTCCGCTTTTTACCCATCGCTCAGTTGGGACTTCTTCTATTCTAGTGTGAGATTCACATGCTATTTTACTAGTTTTATTTACTTCTGGTAAGGTGGTAGATATTATTCCCCACTGTATTGGATCTTCAGCCGATTTTGGAATTGGAAGGCAAGCAGTGATGCTACTGGTATTCTGGGTCAATGCAAAATCTCGAATTAGCCCTATCATCAGATTCTCTGCCTGATTCTGTACGCTTTGTACTACCTGTGGCACCTGGGTACTTTCATTATTGTTTACTGCTCTTCGTGGCCTAATTTGCAATCCCATTTGAATTGTCCCATTTTCCCACCGTTTATCAGAGGCCTTGTGGAATAGAGTGGCACTTCCCCCTCCAATTTTCAAAAGTACAAACGCTCTAACCAAAATCACAATTCGGTAATGAAAACCAGACATTATTGCGATGTAATCTTGAGCGTGGTAGGACCCACTATCTGCGATTTCCACAGTCTTGGAACTCTTTTCACTCGGGTATAATGTATCCAGGAGTCTACTCCAGCAACTTTGACTGCGGTGAATGTAGTCAGGAGTACTTGATAGGGTCCGTCCCAGCGCTCTTTTAAGGGTTCTTCATTCCAGGTTCTTATATACACCGTGTCTCCAGGCTCTATATCATGTACCGGATTCTCGAGCGCTAGTGGGCGATTCCACACTGGTGCGGATCTGAGTCGATTCAATGTCCTGCCAAGAGACAACACATAATTGTGCAAGTCCTGATTACCTTTCACATGTACCTCTGGGTTTGGGTCTGGTGCTTCACATGGTTTGCCATACAAAATCTCGTATGAACTTACTGACATCCCACTCCTAGGTTTAATCCTAATGCGCAGCAATGCTATTGGCAAGGCCTGAGGCCATTGAATTTTTGCTTCCTGACAGATCTTGCTAAGTTGCCTTTTTAGAGTTTGATTCATTTTCTCCACTTGCCCACTAGACTGGGGTCTCCATGGGGTATGTAACTCCCATTTAATTCCCAAACATCTGCTGGTTTCTTTTACTAATTGTGCCACAAAGTGTGGTCCCCTGTCGGAAGATATCCCCAGTGGTACCCCAAATCTAGGGATTATTTCCTTTAGTAACCATTTTACAGTTTCTTTTGCTTGGTTGGTGCGACAAGGGAAAGCTTCTGGCCATCCTGAAAAGGTATCTACCCCAACTAGTATATATCTGAATCCTCGGGTTCTGGGGAGCTCTACATAATCTATTTGCCAATAATCCCCAGGTTGTACACCTGTCTTAATTTTCCCCATTTCTGTTTTTCTTCTTACTAAAGGATTATTTTTCAAGCAAATTTCACACTTAGCTGTAATAGACTTTGCCATTGTTAACATCTGGACCGAGATAATTTGTTTTCTTAGGTAAGCCACCAATGCTTCTGCACCCCAGTGACACTTCTGTTGTTCCGTCTGAAGTATTCCTCTCATAATAGTGGTTGGTACCACAACTTGTCCGTTGGTGGTTACATACCACCCAGAATTATTTTTGCTGGCTCTTACTAGACTTGCCAATTTTTCATCTTCTGTAGAATATTTAGGTGGTTCTGAAGGTAATAAATCAATTGCTCTTACCTTCTGGGAGACAAGGCCCACCATTGTTCTTGCTTGCCGTGCTACTGACCGAGCTGTTTGATCAGCAAGCCGATTTCCCTCGATGATTTTTGATGTTCCACCTTGATGAGCTTTACAGTGCATTACAGCAACTTGTGATGGCTTTTGAATGGTCTTAAGCAGGTTCAGTATCTCCTGCTGGTACTTCATGTTTGTTCCTTGTGAAGAGAGCAGTCCCCGCTCTTTCCAAAGGGCTCCATGCACATGAACAACTCCAAAAGCATATTTTGAATCAGTCCATATATTAACTTTCTTGTTTTCGCTGAGTTCCAATGCTCTGGTTAAGGCGATTAACTCCGCTTTTTGTGCTGAGGTGTTTGATGGTAAGGGCTTAGCCTCAATTACTGTCTTGGCAGTAGTGATGGCATATCCTGCATACCGCATTCCGTTCTCCACAAAGCTACTGCCATCAGTAAAGAGTTCCCAGTCAGTTTCTGCCAGCGGAGTGTCTTTCAAATCAGGGCGACTTGCGTGGGTATATTCGATGACTTCCACGCAATCATGTTCCAGGTCTCCTTCTTCAGTACCTGCACCCAAAAACTCAGCAGGGTTCATTAGGTTAGTAGTTTTTAGAATAACATCATCTTGTTCTGTCAGAATTACCTGGTATTTCATCATTCTGCTTGCGGAAAGCCAATGGCCCCCCTTTTGTTCCAGTACTGTTGTCACCATATGGGATACAAACACTTCTATCCTTTTTCCCATAGTTAGTTTTCGGACCTCCTGGATCAGTATTACTGTAGCAGCTACCGCCCGTAAGCACGCCGGCCACCCAGCACTTACCGGATCTAGCTGTTTAGAAAAATAGCCGACAGGTCTTTTCCAAGATCCCAGTCGTTGGGTGAATACCCCCAAGGCAAGTCTTTGTCGCTCATGTACAAACAACTGAAACTCTTTGCTCAAGTCTGGCAGACCCAAGGCAGGTGCCTGCATCAAAGCTGGTTTCAATTTCTGGAAAGCCTCTCGTTGTGGCTTTCCCCACACTAAGGTCTTATTCTTCTGTGCCTCATATAAAGGTTTGGCAGTAAGTCCATAGTCCATGATCCAGAGCCTGCACCATCCTGTCATTCCTAAAAAGGATCTTAATTCATGTAAGTTTCGTGGTTCTGAAATAGCACAGATAGCATGCACACGGTTTGTGTTTTCTGCTGTCCTTGAGAAAGCTCGCATCCTAAATAAATCACAGTCTCGGATAGAATTTGAGCTTTATTTTTCGATACTTTGTACCCATTCATTCCCAATTGGTTCAGTATTTCAATCGTTACCTGGATGCAGAGTTCTCGCGTCTCAGTCGCGATCAAAATGTCGTCTACGTATTGTAGCAACAGGTACCGTTGTCGAGGGATTATGATGTGGCCTTTCGTAGTCCATTCCTCGAGTTCCTTAGCCAACTGATTTCCAAAAATCGTTGGGCTATTCTTGAATCCTTGCGGAAGACGTGTCCAGGTTAACTGAGTTTTCCTTCCATTGTGTGGATTTTCCCATTCAAAGGCAAACAATTTTTTGCTTTCCTGGTCGAGGGGTATGCAGAAGAAGGCATCTTTTAAATCAAGTACAGTAAACCATTTCTATTTCTCCTTCACAGATGTTAACAAGGTATATGGGTTTACAAATACCGGATAAATGTCCTTAGTGATCTGGTTTACAGCCCGCAAATCTTGGACTAATCGGTAACTACCATCAGGCTTCTTTACTGGAAAAATTGGAGTATTATATTCTGATTCACATTCCTCTAGAATTCCATACCTCAAAAATTTTTCAATTAGAGGCACTATTCCTAACCTAGCTTCTAGTTTCAGTGGGTACTGCCTCAACTGTACTGGCTTGGCATCTTCCTTCAGTTCCACTTTAACGGGCTGGGCCATTTTCGATTTCCCAGGTATGTCAGTCGCCCATACCGTGGGGATCACTGCCTCCTCCACAGCTTGTGGTACCTCTGCTACTGGGTTTTCTTTTAACAGCAAAACTTGTCCTACCTTAGATTCTGGAATTTTCATTACCAGGTTTCCATTCTCGAATGTTATTACAGCATCCAATTTGGTCAGTAAGTCCCGTCCTAAAAGGGAAACTGGACGATCTGGAACATATAAGAACTCATGGGTTAACTCCTTTTCTCCAAAACACAGATCTAAGGGTTGTAGGAATGGCTGTACTTCTTCCTTCCCTGTGGCACCAACAATCGTCGTCTTTTTATTACTTACTGTTCCCTGTAAAGAATTGAGCACAGAATAAGTAGCCCCTGTGTCCACCAAAAAATCTCACATCCTGATCCCCCACTTGTATCGTCACCAGGGGTTCCTTACTCTGGGTATCTGTTTCTGTGCTGCCATATAGTCAGCTGTTGTTATTATACTCCCCCAACACCATAGTTTGTATTGCATTCCCTGCTGCGCTTGGTACCCGACCCGTAGGGCCCGGACGATTCGGGCACTCATTTTTCCAGTGTCCTCCCTCCTTACAATAAGCACATTGATTTATACCAAGCTTTACAACAGGCCTCAGAGGAGTTCCCTGAACATTCCGAAAACCGCGCCCTCGGCCGCCTCTAGCTCCCCTGCCGCGGGCTTCCATTCCTATTCCCCTGCCTTGCCCTTGGACCAGAGCCAACAAGTCTTGCTGAGAACGCCTCGACTGCTCCTTTTCTCTATTATTATAAACTTTCCAGGCTGTTTCTAACATAACATCCAGATCTCGCAATTGTGCCCCCTCCAGTTTCTGTAATTTCTCCCGAATATCATCCTGAGACTCCCCCAAAAAGATCAAAGCCAACTGGACCCTTGCTTGTTCCGTTTCAATATCTAAATCCATATATCTTTTTGCAGTTTCCTTCAATCTTTCTAAAAAAGCTGAAGGGGATTCATTCTTTTCCTGCCTAACATTATACAATTTTGACCAATTCATTTGTTTTGGCATAGCAGTCTGAACACCAATTAATAACCAGTCCTGATACCTCCGGAGGCGAAGCTGACCAGCCCCAGTATTATAATCCCACCGGGGTTCCTCTTTTGGGAAATTCTCATCAACATTACCGCCCACAGCCCCATTCCGAATATCCTCTCTTACTTTATCTCTTGCTACCCGTATAACCATATCTTTTTCTGTAGAATCCATTCATGTGTCAAGAATCACCTGCAAATCATCCCAATCGGGATTCTGCGTTTTAATTATCATCTTAATTATGCTTGCAACCTTGTCTGGGTTTTCCCGGTAAGGACCAGCTGATTGTTTCCAAATCATTAGATCTCCTGGTGAAAATGGGACTTTTACATAAACTGGTTCTCCCCCGACTCCTACCGCCTGTCTCAAGGGTGCTATTACATTTGACGGTTCACCCGCCTGTCTCAAGGGTGCTATTACATTTGACGGTTCACCCCCCTTTTGGGCTTCCTTTTCTCTGTTCCTAGTTCTGTGGGATATTGGTGTAGTTGTTACTCCTTTTACTCCGGTTGCTGCCCCCTCATCCCCACTGGAATCGATATCACTTTCAGTAAGACGCACAGGTGCCGAGGGTTTAAGGGGTTTAGGTGCAGAGGGATCAATTTCTGAAGGCGCAACGTCTAAACACGGCAGATCTGAAGCGTTGCCGCGGCTGCTCTCTACTGCCAAACACGTTATGCATTTCTTTTCCACCGTACAGCCCGTACATTTATCATTAATACCGTTCCTCTGGACTAACATTAACCCACATTCCTTCGTCCAGTCCTGGTTTTGTTCAAGATAGAAAAAGAGATCCACATACTGTACTTCATCCCATTTACCTTCCCTTTGACAAAACCTCATTAATTCAACAATAGTTCCATGTTCTAAAGTACCCTCCGGTGGCCAACGTACTTCATTAGGCAAGTCATATTCAGGCCACCAGTGAGTACAATATTCAACTAATTTCTTTTTACTCATAGATTGTGCAAATCCAGCCTCCTTCCAATGTTTCAACAAACAGTCTAATGGTGACATCTTTGTACCACACATACCAACACAAAAGAGTAACGCAGAGACGGGTTAATACAGAAAGATAACGCACGGATAACTTTGAAATCACCAGTCTCAACAGCGAACACAGGTCAAACTACCAGAACGATGATCTATATTCACTGTTGAAACCGGCGACCCCAGACAACCAGATAAATAACCAGACCAAGTGGTGAGCCTGAATAACACAAATAACAGACCAGGTGTGCACAAGTAACCAGACCCTAGGTGCACGCAGATAACCAGACAGGCAAAACCAGAACCAGATAACCAGATACCAGATGCCGAACCTGCAGAGGTTTCCCTCTGTCTAACGGACGGCTGCCTAGGCAATACCTCGGGAGCTCCCTGCCCAACCGAGCGTGGCTTTCGCCGCATCTGACCGGCAGGCTACCGGATGCCTGACCAGCAGGCTACAGGACCAGAACAGAACCAGACCAGATGGGTACCCAGTAATCCAGGTAAAACAACAGATAAAGCACCTTCTTACCAATCAGAGGTCCGTCGTGAGCAGCAGAGAGCCGGTCGCGTCCGACGCACTCCCCAAGAATACCTCGGTGCTAGCCAGAGCAGGATCGAGACGCGAGCCGTCTCAGCAATGCCCGCGAGGTCCCATCTGGGTTGCCAAAATGTTAGCAATCAGGACACATAACCACGGGCGTAGTTATATGCGGTGCTTTATTTCAGCGCTGGGAAACCAGGGGTTCGCACCCAAAACTGGCTTCCATTGTCAGTTTAGGTTACACAGTATTTATGCAGTCCATTCACATACATATTCATATATTCATTAGGATCATTAGAATATGTAACAGTTGCTCAACATTTATTGCAACATCGATTGCAATACCTTGGAACTACTTTGATCATGCGCAGTGTCCTCTGGTGGTCTTTCAGGGGGTCTTCAGGATGAAGTAAGTAGTCTTCATCGCCTCTGTCCTTTTCACCTTTTGATGCGGCACATGCGCACTACTCTATAATTGCACAACTGCTGACTAGCTTACTTTCCAGAGGTACTGTATATATTTCTCCTCATTCTAAGCATATTTGGGCTAAGATAAACGCTAGGTTGATAAGATAAAGGTATGCTCAATTCCCTTATTAGGTAAAACACGGTATGCAAAGGTTGAATCAGCCTGGTACCCATCCCAGAAAAGAACATCTTGTAAAATTGATCCTGTTAGTCTCCTATTAAGATTGACTGTATTGATTGTATTAGTATAATCCCCTATAAAATTGATTCTATCTCTAACATGTCCCCCCTTTGAGAATGCTTTTCTATTCTTAGACAATGCATTCTCACCTTCATCAACTATTTCGATTATTCTTCATAAGCTGGAGGGTTTTCGAATACAGGATTATCATAATTCCTGCTCAAGACACTAAAAATGCGATCACTTGTTTGACTAAGTACACGCCTAATACCTACATACAATAAGCAAAGAAGCACAATCACAATTTCAAGTACCACTACACTTTCTAGTAGTGAATGTACCCATCCTCCCAAATTTAAGCCAAATGTATTCAACAGAGCGCCTATCCAGCTCTGTTCTGCATCCTGCTTTTCTTTTTGCAGCTCCATCTCTGTTTGGGTCAGTTGGGAAATGTCCTTCTCGACCTCCAAAGTTACGTTTGGAATATGGATGCAGCAACGATCAATTCTGTCTTTCAAATATCCACAGACACCATTTTCTTTCAGTAACATTATGTCGAGTGCCATTCTATTCTGCAAGGTCATTTTAGTCGTAGCCTGTAATTGTATATTAAGTTCCCGAAAAGCCTTTTTAGTTATTCTAGCCAATCGATCCATTTGCCCAATCAATTTATCAATCATTTCTCTATTTCTGTAGGCCGCAATTGGTGCAAAGAAAGATTCTAGTGCCCAGCCAAATTTGACACTGCTTGATGGTTCGTGCCACACATCTTCATCTACCTCTCGTTTGTGCCTAACCTGTAGAAGTTCTTGCCTATTTTTCAAGGGTGACTTTTTCCAAATAGGACATAGGGTCGGCAGTCCCAGAGTAATTTCCCTTACTGGTCCTCCTATTGGTAGGTGAGTTGTCCAGGTCCCATCACTTAAGGCCCAAACCAGATGTCCCACACTACCTATAACGCCTCTACAATCAATTCTATCTCCATCAATGCCTATTTTGGTTGCTTCCTTTGGATCCAATTGTTTCTGACAAATGCAACCTGCAATTGTTGCAACTTTAATGATGGACAGAGGTATTTCTTTTACATCTGTCTGGCAGGTTATTACTTGTGAACAATTCCACCACGGTACTGTTGTTCCTCCTGTTACATTGGACCACCGTACACACCATGGAAATGCTTCACTATATTGGTATTGTTGTACAATACTCAGTGTCCACATGTTATTCCATGATTCAGTTCTATTTTTGCTATTTTGATCTTTGCATTCCCAGTAAGTCCGTTCAACCTTTTCATTTACCGTCTCTTTGGTCCAGCTTTCATAGGTGCACTTGGTTTTCCACCCAGCACCTGGACCAAGTTTTCCTCTGAGTCTCATACAATCTTCTATTGTCATTACTTCTGTCTGGGGTCCGCTTTTTACCCATCGCTCAGTTGGGACTTCTTCTATTCTAGTGTGAGATTCACATGCTATTTTACTAGTTTTATTTACTTCTGGTAAGGTGGTAGATATTATTCCCCACTGTATTGGATCTTCAGCCGATTTTGGAATTGGAAGGCAAGCAGTGATGCTACTGGTATTCTGGGTCAATGCAAAATCTCGAATTAGCCCTATCATCAGATTCTCTGCCTGATTCTGTACGCTTTGTACTACCTGTGGCACCTGGGTACTTTCATTATTGTTTACTGCTCTTCGTGGCCTAATTTGCAATCCCATTTGAATTGTCCCATTTTCCCACCGTTTATCAGAGGCCTTGTGGAATAGAGTGGCACTTCCCCCTCCAATTTTCAAAAGTACAAACGCTCTAACCAAAATCACAATTCGGTAATGAAAACCAGACATTATTGCGATGTAATCTTGAGCGTGGTAGGACCCACTATCTGCGATTTCCACAGTCTTGGAACTCTTTTCACTCGGGTATAATGTATCCAGGAGTCTACTCCAGCAACTTTGACTGCGGTGAATGTAGTCAGGAGTACTTGATAGGGTCCGTCCCAGCGCTCTTTTAAGGGTTCTTCATTCCAGGTTCTTATATACACCGTGTCTCCAGGCTCTATATCATGTACCGGATTCTCGAGCGCTAGTGGGCGATTCCACACTGGTGCGGATCTGAGTCGATTCAATGTCCTGCCAAGAGACAACACATAATTGTGCAAGTCCTGATTACCTTTCACATGTACCTCTGGGTTTGGGTCTGGTGCTTCACATGGTTTGCCATACAAAATCTCGTATGAACTTACTGACATCCCACTCCTAGGTTTAATCCTAATGCGCAGCAATGCTATTGGCAAGGCCTGAGGCCATTGAATTTTTGCTTCCTGACAGATCTTGCTAAGTTGCCTTTTTAGAGTTTGATTCATTTTCTCCACTTGCCCACTAGACTGGGGTCTCCATGGGGTATGTAACTCCCATTTAATTCCCAAACATCTGCTGGTTTCTTTTACTAATTGTGCCACAAAGTGTGGTCCCCTATCGGAAGATATCCCCAGTGGTACCCCAAATCTAGGGATTATTTCCTTTAGTAACCATTTTACAGTTTCTTTTGCTTGGTTGGTGCGACAAGGGAAAGCTTCTGGCCATCCTGAAAAGGTATCTACCCCAACTAGTATATATCTGAATCCTCGGGTTCTGGGGAGCTCTACATAATCTATTTGCCAATAATCCCCAGGTTGTACACCTGTCTTAATTTTCCCCATTTCTGTTTTTCTTCTTACTAAAGGATTATTTTTCAAGCAAATTTCACACTTAGCTGTAATAGACTTTGCCATTGTTAACATCTGGACCGAGATAATTTGTTTTCTTAGGTAAGCCACCAATGCTTCTGCACCCCAGTGACACTTCTGTTGTTCCGTCTGAAGTATTCCTCTCATAATAGTGGTTGGTACCACAACTTGTCCGTTGGTGGTTACATACCACCCAGAATTATTTTTGCTGGCTCTTACTAGACTTGCCAATTTTTCATCTTCTGTAGAATATTTAGGTGGTTCTGAAGGTAATAAATCAATTGCTCTTACCTTCTGGGAGACAAGGCCCACCATTGTTCTTACTTGCCGTGCTACTGACCGAGCTGTTTGATCAGCAAGCCGATTTCCCTCGATGATTTTTGATGTTCCACCTTGATGAGCTTTACAGTGCATTACAGCAACTTGTGATGGCTTTTGAATGGTCTTAAGCAGGTTCAGTATCTCCTGCTGGTACTTCATGTTTGTTCCTTGTGAAGAGAGCAGTCCCCGCTCTTTCCAAAGGGCTCCATGCACATGAACAACTCCAAAAGCATATTTTGAATCAGTCCATATATTAACTTTCTTGTTTTCGCTGAGTTCCAATGCTCTGGTTAAGGCGATTAACTCCGCTTTTTGTGCTGAGGTGTTTGATGGTAAGGGCTTAGCCTCAATTACTGTCTTGGCAGTAGTGATGGCATATCCTGCATACCGCATTCCGTTCTCCACAAAGCTACTGCCATCAGTAAAGAGTTCCCAGTCAGTTTCTGCCAGCGGAGTGTCTTTCAAATCAGGGCGACTTGCGTGGGTATATTCGATGACTTCCACGCAATCATGTTCCAGGTCTCCTTCTTCAGTACCTGCACCCAAAAACTCAGCAGGGTTCATTAGGTTAGTAGTTTTTAGAATAACATCATCTTGTTCTGTCAGAATTACCTGGTATTTCATCATTCTGCTTGCGGAAAGCCAATGGCCCCCCTTTTGTTCCAGTACTGTTGTCACCATATGGGATACAAACACTTCTATCCTTTTTCCCATAGTTAGTTTTCGGACCTCCTGGATCAGTATTACTGTAGCAGCTACCGCCCGTAAGCACGCCGGCCACCCAGCACTTACCGGATCTAGCTGTTTAGAAAAATAGCCGACAGGTCTTTTCCAAGATCCCAGTCGTTGGGTGAATACCCCCAAGGCAAGTCTTTGTCGCTCATGTACAAACAACTGAAACTCTTTGCTCAAGTCTGGCAGACCCAAGGCAGGTGCCTGCATCAAAGCTGGTTTCAATTTCTGGAAAGCCTCTCGTTGTGGCTTTCCCCACACTAAGGTCTTATTCTTCTGTGCCTCATATAAAGGTTTGGCAGTAAGTCCATAGTCCATGATCCAGAGCCTGCACCATCCTGTCATTCCTAAAAAGGATCTTAATTCATGTAAGTTTCGTGGTTCTGAAATAGCACAGATAGCATGCACACGGTTTGTGTTTTCTGCTGTCCTTGAGAAAGCTCGCATCCTAAATAAATCACAGTCTCGGATAGAATTTGAGCTTTATTTTTCGATACTTTGTACCCATTCATTCCCAATTGGTTCAGTATTTCAATCGTTACCTGGATGCAGAGTTCTCGCGTCTCAGTCGCGATCAAAATGTCGTCTACGTATTGTAGCAACAGGTACCGTTGTCAAGGGATTATGATGTGGCCTTTCGTAGTCCATTCCTCGAGTTCCTTAGCCAACTGATTTCCAAAAATTGTTGGGCTATTCTTGAATCCTTGCGGAAGACGTGTCCAGGTTAACTGAGTTTTCCTTCCATTGTGTGGATTTTCCCATTCAAAGGCAAACAATTTTTTGCTTTCCTGGTCGAGGGGTATGCAGAAGAAGGCATCTTTTAAATCAAGTACAGTAAACCATTTCTATTTCTCCTTCACAGATGTTAACAAGGTATATGGGTTTACAAATACCGGATAAATGTCCTTAGTGATCTGGTTTACAGCCCGCAAATCTTGGACTAATCGGTAACTACCATCAGGCTTCTTTACTGGAAAAATTGGAGTATTATATTCTGATTCACATTCCTCTAGAATTCCATACCTCAAAAATTTTTCAATTAGAGGCACTATTCCTAACCTAGCTTCTAGTTTCAGTGGGTACTGCCTCAACTGTACTGGCTTGGCATCTTCCTTCAGTTCCACTTTAACGGGCTGGGCCGTTTTCGATTTCCCAGGTATGTCAGTCGCCCATACCGTGGGGATCACTGCCTCCTCCACAGCTTGTGGTACCTCTGCTACTGGGTTTTCTTTTAACAGCAAAACTTGTCCTACCTTAGATTCTGGAATTTTCATTACCAGGTTTCCATTCTCGAATGTTATTACAGCATCCAATTTGGTCAGTAAGTCCCGTCCTAAAAGGGAAACTGGACGATCTGGAACATATAAGAACTCATGGGTTAACTCCTTTTCTCCAAAACACAGATCTAAGGGTTGTAGGAATGGCTGTACTTCTTCCTTCCCTGTGGCACCAACAATCGTCGTCTTTTTATTACTTACTGTTCCCTGTAAAGAATTGAGCACAGAATAAGTAGCCCCTGTGTCCACCAAAAAATCTCACATCCTGATCCCCCACTTGTATCGTCACCAGGGGTTCCTTACTCTGGGTATCTGTTTCTGTGCTGCCATATAGTCAGCTGTTGTTATTATACTCCCCCAACACCATAGTTTGTATTGCATTCCCTGCTGCGCTTGGTACCCGACCCGTAGGGCCCGGACGATTCGGGCATTCATTTTTCCAGTGTCCTCCCTCCTTGCAATAAGCACATTGATTTATACCAAGCTTTACAACAGGCCTCAGAGGAGTTCCCTGAACATTCCGAAAACCGCGCCCTCGGCCGCCTCTAGCTCCCCTGCCGCGGGCTTCCATTCCTATTCCCCTGCCTTGCCCTTGGACCAGAGCCAACAAGTCTTGCTGAGAACGCCTCGACTGCTCCTTTTCTCTATTATTATAAACTTTCCAGGCTGTTTCTAACATAACATCCAGATCTCGCAATTGTGCCCCCTCCAGTTTCTGTAATTTCTCCCGAATATCATCCTGAGACTCCCCCAAAAAGATCAAAGCCAACTGGACCCTTGCTTGTTCCGTTTCAATATCTAAATCCATATATCTTTTTGCAGTTTCCTTCAATCTTTCTAAAAAAGCTGAAGGGGATTCATTCTTTTCCTGCCTAACATTATACAATTTTGACCAATTCATTTGTTTTGGCATAGCAGTCTGAACACCAATTAATAACCAGTCCTGATACCTCCGGAGGCGAAGCTGACCAGCCCCAGTATTATAATCCCACCGGGGTTCCTCTTTTGGGAAATTCTCATCAACATTACCGCCCACAGCCCCATTCCGAATATCCTCTCTTACTTTATCTCTTGCTACCCGTATAACCATATCTTTTTCTGTAGAATCCATTCATGTGTCAAGAATCACCTGCAAATCATCCCAATCGGGATTCTGCGTTTTAATTATCATCTTAATTATGCTTGCAACCTTGTCTGGGTTTTCCCGGTAAGGACCAGCTGATTGTTTCCAAATCATTAGATCTCCTGGTGAAAATGGGACTTTTACATAAACTGGTTCTCCCCCGACTCCTACCGCCTGTCTCAAGGGTGCTATTACATTTGACGGTTCACCCGCCTGTCTCAAGGGTGCTATTACATTTGACGGTTCACCCCCCTTTTGGGCTTCCTTTTCTCTGTTCCTAGTTCTGTGGGATATTGGTGTAGTTGTTACTCCTTTTACTCCGGTTGCTGCCCCCTCATCCCCACTGGAATCGATATCACTTTCAGTAAGACGCACAGGTGCCGAGGGTTTAAGGGGTTTAGGTGCAGAGGGATCAATTTCTGAAGGCGCAACGTCTAAACACGGCAGATCTGAAGCGTTGCCGCGGCTGCTCTCTACTGCCAAACACGTTATGCATTTCTTTTCCACCGTACAGCCCGTACATTTATCATTAATACCGTTCCTCTGGACTAACATTAACCCACATTCCTTCGTCCAGTCCTGGTTTTGTTCAAGATAGAAAAAGAGATCCACATACTGTACTTCATCCCATTTACCTTCCCTTTGACAAAACCTCATTAATTCAACAATAGTTCCATGTTCTAAAGTACCCTCCGGTGGCCAACGTACTTCATTAGGCAAGTCATATTCAGGCCACCAGTGAGTACAATATTCAACTAATTTCTTTTTACTCATAGATTGTGCAAATCCAGCCTCCTTCCAATGTTTCAACAAACAGTCTAATGGTGACATCTTTGTACCACACATACCAACACAAAAGAGTAACGCAGAGACGGGTTAATACAGAAAGATAACGCACGGATAACTTTGAAATCACCAGTCTCAACAGCGAACACAGGTCAAACTACCAGAACGATGATCTATATTCACTGTTGAAACCGGCGACCCCAGACAACCAGATAAATAACCAGACCAAGTGGTGAGCCTGAATAACACAAATAACAGACCAGGTGTGCACAAGTAACCAGACCCTAGGTGCACGCAGATAACCAGACAGGCAAAACCAGAACCAGATAACCAGATACCAGATGCCGAACCTGCAGAGGTTTCCCTCTGTCTAACGGACGGCTGCCTAGGCAATACCTCGGGAGCTCCCTGCCCAACCGAGCGTGGCTTTCGCCGCATCTGACCGGCAGGCTACCGGATGCCTGACCAGCAGGCTACAGGACCAGAACAGAACCAGACCAGATGGGTACCCAGTAATCCAGGTAAAACAACAGATAAAGCACCTTCTTACCAATCAGAGGTCCGTCGTGAGCAGCAGAGAGCCGGTCGCGTCCGACGCACTCCCCAAGAATACCTCGGTGCTAGCCAGAGCAGGATCGAGACGCGAGCCGTCTCAGCAATGCCCGCGAGGTCCCATCTGGGTTGCCAAAATGTTAGCAATCAGGACACATAACCACGGGCGTAGTTATATGCGGTGCTTTATTTCAGCGCTGGGAAACCAGGGGTTCGCACCCAAAACTGGCTTCCATCGTCAGTTTAGGTTACACAGTATTTATGCAGTCCATTCACATACATATTCATATATTCATTAGGATCATTAGAATATGTAACAGTTGCTCAACATTTATTGCAACATCGATTGCAATACCTTGGAACTACTTTGATCATGCGCAGTGTCCTCTGGTGGTCTTTCAGGGGGTCTTCAGGATGAAGTAAGTAGTCTTCATCGCCTCTGTCCTTTTCACCTTTTGATGCGGCACATGCGCACTACTCTATAATTGCACAACTGCTGACTAGCTTACTTTCCAGAGGTACTGTATATATTTCTCCTCATTCTAAGCATATTTGGGCTAAGATAAACGCTAGGTTGATAAGATAAAGGTATGCTCAATTCCCTTATTAGGTAAAACACGGTATGCAAAGGTTGAATCAGCCTGGTACCCATCCCAGAAAAGAACATCTTGTAAAATTGATCCTGTTAGTCTCCTATTAAGATTGACTGTGTTGACTGTATTAGTATAATCCCCTATAAAATTGATTCTATCTCTAACATGTCCCCCCTTTGAGAATGCTTTTCTATTCTTAGACAATGCATTCTCACCTTCATCAACTATTTCGATTATTCTTCATAAGCTGGAGGGTTTTCGAATACAGGATTATCATAATTCCTGCTCAAGACACTAAAAATGCGATCACTTGTTTGACTAAGTACACGCCTAATACCTACATACAATAAGCAAAGAAGCACAATCACAATTTCAAGTACCACTACACTTTCTAGTAGTGAATGTACCCATCCTCCCAAATTTAAGCCAAATGTATTCAACAGAGCGCCTATCCAGCTCTGTTCTGCATCCTGCTTTTCTTTTTGCAGCTCCATCTCTGTTTGGGTCAGTTGGGAAATGTCCTTCTCGACCTCCAAAGTTACGTTTGGAATATGGATGCAGCAACGATCAATTCTGTCTTTCAAATATCCACAGACACCATTTTCTTTCAGTAACATTATGTCGAGTGCCATTCTATTCTGCAAGGTCATTTTAGTCGTAGCCTGTAATTGTATATTAAGTTCCCGAAAAGCCTTTTTAGTTATTCTAGCCAATCGATCCATTTGCCCAATCAATTTATCAATCATTTCTCTATTTCTGTAGGCCGCAATTGGTGCAAAGAAAGATTCTAGTGCCCAGCCAAATTTGACACTGCTTGATGCTTCGTGCCACACATCTTCATCTACCTCTCGTTTGTGCCTAACCTGTAGAAGTTCTTGCCTATTTTTCAAGGGTGACTTTTTCCAAATAGGACATAGGGTCGGCAGTCCCAGAGTAATTTCCCTTACTGGTCCTCCTATTGGTAGGTGAGTTGTCCAGGTCCCATCACTTAAGGCCCAAACCAGATGTCCCACACTACCTATAACGCCTCTACAATCAATTCTATCTCCATCAATGCCTATTTTGGTTGCTTCCTTTGGATCCAATTGTTTCTGACAAATGCAACCTGCAATTGTTGCAACTTTAATGATGGACAGAGGTATTTCTTTTACATCTGTCTGGCAGGTTATTACTTGTGAACAATTCCACCATGGTACTGTTGTTCCTCCTGTTACATTGGACCACCGTACACACCATGGAAATGCTTCACTATATTGGTATTGTTGTACAATACTCAGTGTCCACATGTTATTCCATGATTCAGTTCTATTTTTGCTATTTTGATCTTTGCATTCCCAGTAAGTCCGTTCAACCTTTTCATTTACCGTCTCTTTGGTCCAGCTTTCATAGGTGCACTTGGTTTTCCACCCAGCACCTGGACCAAGTTTTCCTCTGAGTCTCATACAATCTTCTATTGTCATTACTTCTGTCTGGGGTCCGCTTTTTACCCATCGCTCAGTTGGGACTTCTTCTATTCTAGTGTGAGATTCACATGCTATTTTACTAGTTTTATTTACTTCTGGTAAGGTGGTAGATATTATTCCCCACTGTATTGGATCTTCAGCCGATTTTGGAATTGGAAGGCAAGCAGTGATGCTACTGGTATTCTGGGTCAATGCAAAATCTCGAATTAGCCCTATCATCAGATTCTCTGCCTGATTCTGTACGCTTTGTACTACCTGTGGCACCTGGGTACTTTCATTATTGTTTACTGCTCTTCGTGGCCTAATTTGCAATCCCATTTGAATTGTCCCATTTTCCCACCGTTTATCAGAGGCCTTGTGGAATAGAGTGGCACTTCCCCCTCCAATTTTCAAAAGTACAAACGCTCTAACCAAAATCACAATTCGGTAATGAAAACCAGACATTATTGCGATGTAATCTTGAGCGTGGTAGGACCCACTATCTGCGATTTCCACAGTCTTGGAACTCTTTTCACTCGGGTATAATGTATCCAGGAGTCTACTCCAGCAACTTTGACTGCGGTGAATGTAGTCAGGAGTACTTGATAGGGTCCGTCCCAGCGCTCTTTTAAGGGTTCTTCATTCCAGGTTCTTATATACACCGTGTCTCCAGGCTCTATATCATGTACCAGATTCTCGAGCGCTAGTGGGCGATTCCACACTAGTGCGGATCTGAGTCGATTCAATGTCCTGCCAAGAGACAACACATAATTGTGCAAGTCCTGATTACCTTTCACATGTACCTCTGGGTTTGGGTCTGGTGCTTCACATGGTTTGCCATACAAAATCTCGTATGAACTTACTGACATCCCACTCCTAGGTTTAATCCTAATGCGCAGCAATGCTATTGGCAAGGCCTGAGGCCATTGAATTTTTGCTTCCTGACAGATCTTGCTAAGTTGCCTTTTTAGAGTTTGATTCATTTTCTCCACTTGCCCACTAGACTGGGGTCTCCATGGGGTATGTAACTCCCATTTAATTCCCAAACATCTGCTGGTTTCTTTTACTAATTGTGCCACAAAGTGTGGTCCCCTGTCGGAAGATATCCCCAGTGGTACCCCAAATCTAGGGATTATTTCCTTTAGTAACCATTTTACAGTTTCTTTTGCTTGGTTGGTGCAACAAGGGAAAGCTTCTGGCCATCCTGAAAAGGTATCTACCCCAACTAGTATATATCTGAATCCTCGGGTTCTGGGGAGCTCTACATAATCTATTTGCCAATAATCCCCAGGTTGTACACCTGTCTTAATTTTCCCCATTTCTGTTTTTCTTCTTACTAAAGGATTATTTTTCAAGCAAATTTCACACTTAGCTGTAATAGACTTTGCCATTGTTAACATCTGGACCGAGATAATTTGTTTTCTTAGGTAAGCCACCAATGCTTCTGCACCCCAGTGACACTTCTGTTGTTCCGTCTGAAGTATTCCTCTCATAATAGTGGTTGGTACCACAACTTGTCCGTTGGTGGTTACATACCACCCAGAATTATTTTTGCTGGCTCTTACTAGACTTGCCAATTTTTCATCTTCTGTAGAATATTTAGGTGGTTCTGAAGGTAATAAATCAATTGCTCTTACCTTCTGGGAGACAAGGCCCACCATTGTTCTTACTTGCCGTGCTACTGACCGAGCTGTTTGATCAGCAAGCCGATTTCCCTCGATGATTTTTGATGTTCCACCTTGATGAGCTTTACAGTGCATTACAGCAACTTGTGATGGCTTTTGAATGGTCTTAAGCAGGTTCAGTATCTCCTGCTGGTACTTCATGTTTGTTCCTTGTGAAGAGAGCAGTCCCCGCTCTTTCCAAAGGGCTCCATGCACATGAACAACTCCAAAAGCATATTTTGAATCAGTCCATATATTAACTTTCTTGTTTTCGCTGAGTTCCAATGCTCTGGTTAAGGCGATTAACTCCGCTTTTTGTGCTGAGGTGTTTGATGGTAAGGGCTTAGCCTCAATTACTGTCTTGGCAGTAGTGATGGCATATCCTGCATACCGCATTCCGTTCTCCACAAAGCTACTGCCATCAGTAAAGAGTTCCCAGTCAGTTTCTGCCAGCGGAGTGTCTTTCAAATCAGGGCGACTTGCGTGGGTATATTCGATGACTTCCACGCAATCATGTTCCAGGTCTCCTTCTTCAGTACCTGCACCCAAAAACTCAGCAGGGTTCATTAGGTTAGTAGTTTTCAGAATAACATCATCTTGTTCTGTCAGAATTACCTGGTATTTCATCATTCTGCTTGCGGAAAGCCAATGGCCCCCCTTTTGTTCCAGTACTGTTGTCACCATATGGGATACAAACACTTCTATCCTTTTTCCCATAGTTAGTTTTCGGACCTCCTGGATCAGTATTACTGTAGCAGCTACCACCCGTAAGCACGCCGGCCACCCAGCACTTACCGGATCTAGCTGTTTAGAAAAATAGCCGACAGGTCTTTTCCAAGATCCCAGTCGTTGGGTGAATACCCCCAAGGCAAGTCTTTGTCGCTCATGTACAAACAACTGAAACTCTTTGCTCAAGTCTGGCAGACCCAAGGCAGGTGCCTGCATCAAAGCTGGTTTCAATTTCTGGAAAGCCTCTCATTGTGGCTTTCCCCACACTAAGGTCTTATTCTTCTGTGCCTCATATAAAGGTTTGGCAGTAAGTCCATAGTCCATGATCCAGAGCCTGCACCATCCTGTCATTCCTAAAAAGGATCTTAATTCATGTAAGTTTCGTGGTTCTGAAATAGCACAGATAGCATGCACACGGTTTGTGTTTTCTGCTGTCCTTGAGAAAGCTCGCATCCTAAATAAATCACAGTCTCGGATAGAATTTGAGCTTTATTTTTCGATACTTTGTACCCATTCATTCCCAATTGGTTCAGTATTTCAATCGTTACCTGGATGCAGAGTTCTCGCGTCTCAGTCGCGATCAAAATGTCGTCTACGTATTGTAGCAACAGGTACCGTTGTCGAGGGATTATGATGTGGCCTTTCGTAGTCCATTCCTCGAGTTCCTTAGACAACTGATTTCCAAAAATAGTTGGGCTATTCTTGAATCCTTGCGGAAGACGTGTCCAGGTTAACTGAGTTTTCCTTCCATTGTGTGGATTTTCCCATTCAAAGGCAAACAATTTTTTGCTTTCCTGGTCGAGGGGTATGCAGAAGAAGGCATCTTTTAAATCAAGTACAGTAAACCATTTCTATTTCTCCTTCACAGATGTTAACAAGGTATATGGGTTTACAAATACCGGATAAATGTCCTTAGTGATCTGGTTTACAGCCCGCAAATCTTGGACTAATCGGTAACTACCATCAGGCTTCTTTACTGGAAAAATTGGAGTATTATATTCTGATTCACATTCCTCTAGAATTCCATACCTCAAAAATTTTTCAATTAGAGGCACTATTCCTAACCTAGCTTCTAGTTTCAGTGGGTACTGCCTCAACTGTACTGGCTTGGCATCTTCCTTCAGTTCCACTTTAACGGGCTGGGCCGTTTTCGATTTCCCAGGTATGTCAGTCGCCCATACCGTGGGGATCACTGCCTCCTCCACAGCTTGTGGTACCTCTGCTACTGGGTTTTCTTTTAACAGCAAAACTTGTCCTACCTTAGATTCTTGAATTTTCATTACCAGGTTTCCATTCTCGAAAGTTATTACAGCATCCAATTTGGTCAGTAAGTCCCATCCTAAAAGGGAAACTGGACGATCTGGAACATATAAGAACTCATGGGTTAACTCCTTTTCTCCAAAACACAGATCTAAGGGTTGTAGGAATGGCTGTACTTCTTCCTTCCCTGTGGCACCAACAATCGTCGTCTTTTTATTACTTACTGTTCCCTGTAAAGAATTGAGCACAGAATAAGTAGCCCCTGTGTCCACCAAAAAATCTCACATCCTGATCCCCCACTTGTATCGTCACCAGGGGTTCCTTACTCTGGGTATCTGTTTCTGTGCTGCCATATAGTCAGCTGTTGTTATTATACTCCCCCAACACCATAGTTTGTATTGCATTCCCTGCTGCGCGTGGTACCCGACCCGTAGGGCCCAGACGATTCGGGCATTCATTTTTCCAGTGTCCTCCCTCCTTACAATAAGCACATTGATTTATACCAAGCTTTACAACAGGCCTCAGAGGAGTTCCCTGAACATTCCGAAAACCGCGCCCTCAGCCGCCTCTAGCTCCCCTGTCTTAATTTTCCCCATTTCTATTTTTCTTCTTCCTAAAGGATTATTTTTCAAGCAAATTTCACACTTAGCTGTAATAGACTTTGCCATTGTTAACATCTGGACCGAGATAATTTGTTTTCCTAGGTAAGCTACCAATGCTTCTGCACCCCAAAGGACGTTTCCTTGCTTTATATTTTCTACCACATCCATCTGGAGACGAGGAGGAAAGCCATCAGACCTGATGGATTACGCCAAAGCAAAAACCCCGGCTACTTGAGACACTTAGGCTAAGCCTAAAAGGCAAAGATCTCTCCATAAGGATGGTTTTTAAACTCTACTTCCACAATCTGCTGGCAGGACAAAAGAATAAGCGGCAGATCTACTTAGACTGAGTCATGGTGGTTTGCTCCTAAGACCATGCATACCATGGGAAAATTTCAGAATTTCTGCTCTGGTTTTCAGTGTATTATACCAAAACACCCACCTGATGAAATCATTTCAAGAGCAACAGCAGCAACTGGCAGAATTCAGCTTCTTTGGGGAACTGAGAAATTGCTGAGCTGACACCAAGTCCTGCTGTGTCTCTGTCACGCGCAGAGTGCCCGCATCCTCACCACGGTAGCGGGCATTGTGACAAACGTTCTATGTCAGCTGGGTGTGGCAGCCGAACGCCCCCGAGGGGAGGGGGAGCCTGTCAGCCCCGGGCCTGTCACTGCCTGCTGTCCCCCCTGTCACCAGCAAGGCCTCTGAAAAGTTTCCAAAACATCCCCAGACTTGGGTCCAGCGTGGCCAAAAGTCTCCAAGAGACAAGTCGGAAAGAAGGATATGGAACAAAGGGAGAAAGCGAAGGGAGCAAGCCAAAGGGAGGGAAGAGGAAAAGCTAGTGCCGGGCTGCAGGACTGAAATGGAGGAATGGAAAGACAAAAGCCAGGAAGCAGGAGAGTTTGAGAAAAGGAGAGAGGAAAGAAGAGACATGCAGCCAGACGAGGGGTTAGTGAGAGAGGCTGGCACAGAGAACAGGATGAGAAGGAAATAAGGCAAAACAAGGCTAGACCAAAGGATGTTTCCTTGCTTTATATTTTCTACCACATTCATCTGGAGACAAGGAGGAAAGCCATCAGACCTGATGGATTAGGCCCAAGCAAAAACCCCGGCTACTTGAGACACTTAGACTAAGCCTAAAATGCAAAGATCTCTCCATCAGGATGGTTTTTATACTCTACTTCCACAATCTGCTGGCAGTACAAAAGAATAAGCGGCAGATCTACTTAGGAGCAAAGCACCGTGACACAGCCTAAGACCATGCATACCATGGGAATATTTCAGCATTTCTGCTCTGGTTTTCAGTGTATTACACCAAAACACCCACCTGATGACATAATTGCAACAGCAACAGCAGCAATTGGCAGAATCCAGCTTCCTTGGGGAACTGAGAAATTGCTGAGCTGACACCAAGTCCTGCTGTGTCCCTGTCACCCGCAGAGTGCCCGCATCCTCACCACGGTAGCGGGCATTGTGACAAAGGTTCTATGTCAGCTGGGTGTGGCAGCCGAGCGCCCCCGAGGGGAGGGGGAGCCTGTCAGCCCCGGGCCTGTCACTGCCTGCTGTCCCCCCTGTCAGCAGCGAGGCCTCTGAAAAGTTTCCAAAACATCCCCAGACTTGGGTCCAGCGTGGCCAAAAGTCTCCAAGAGACAAGTCGGAAAGAAGGATATGGAACAGAGGGAGAAAGCGAAGGGAGCAAGCCAAAGGGAGGGAAGAGGAAAATCTAGTGTTGAGCTGCAGGACTGAAATGGAGGAATGGAAAGACAAAAGCCAGGAAGCAGGAGAGTTTGAGAAAAGGAGAGAGTAAAGAAGAGACATGCAGCCAGACAAGGGCTTAGTGAGAGAGGCTGGCACAGAGAACAGGATGAGAAGGAAATAAGGCAAGCCAAGGCCAGGCCAAAGGACGTTTCCTTGCTTTATATTTTCTACCACATTCATCTGGAGACGAGAAGGCAAGCCATCAGACCTGATCGATTAGGCCCAAGCAAAAACCCCGGCTACTTGAGACACTTAGACTAAGCCTAAAATGTAAAGATCTCTCCATAAGCATGGTTTTTATACTCTACTTCCACAATCTGCTGGCAGTACAAAAGAATAAGCGGCAGATATACCTAGGCTGAGTCACGGTGCTTTGTTCCTAAGACCATGCATACCATGGGAATATTTCAGCATTTCTGCTCTGGTTTTCAGTGTATTACACCAAAACACCCACCTGATGACATCATTTCAAGAGCAACAGCAGCAATTTGCAGAATTCAGCTTCTTTGGGGAACTGAGAAATTGCTGAGCTGACACCAAGTCCTGCTGTGTCTCTGTCACGCGCAGAGTGCCCGCATCCTCACCACGGTAGCGGGCATTGTGACAAAGGTTCTATGTCAGCTGTTGCTCTTGCGACCGGCAAGAGAGCTACAACGAAGCATGCCGAACGGAGAAAATAGCAGCAGCTCATCTGTTCACACCTTGTTTCTGCCATGTGCTTGAACGCCAAGACGTTCGCGCTTCTGTGAGATGAAAGACGTCCTTCTTCATATGTGGTTGCTCACACCGGTCCACTTGTTAGTGTATCCATTCAGTGCTGGGCTGCGGGGCATTCAGAAGTGGCTCTGTGGAGACGTCTGCATAGAGACAGCTGTCAGAACACGCACACTCGATTGTTCACCAAAACATATGCAGACGCGTCCTTAGCCTGTAGATTTGGATGCACAGAGTTCCCTGTGTTCGCAAGAGACAAGGGAATCGCATCTGTACGCACAGAAGCAATAGCGGACCGTTTCCCTTGGAGTGAACACGAAAGAGCTGTCTATACACTCGCAGACATGGGAACGTGCCTCAATGCAGTCACAGAGGCAGCAGCTTTTGAACAGAGGCTCTGGTGATTCTGGCACACTCCTGAAAGTCGCGCACACTGCTGTTCACTCGCTAAACTACCTCTTTGGAAACACGTCTCCGGTCCATGTACCGCTCAGATTTCTTCTCGTGTAACTGTGAACTGTGTCAGCGCGGGGATTCCGTCTCTGTTGAGCAGATGTCAATCCTGCCTCGCTTTTGCTTTGTTGCCTCTACCAAGATGATTTCCCCTTTCTCTCTTCACTGGAGCAGGCAGACACAGCCAACGCACAGCAAGTGTCAAGAGACACACTCCATCCGCTGAGCTCAACGCTTGTGCAGATGCACGTGTGCGACGAAGTCAACACACGTGCTTGTGGAGAGAAAGAAAGGGACTCACAGGCGTGTGGAGCGACGGATAGAAAGAGCAGGCGCTAAGGAACACAGAGTTTCAGGCAGACTGTCTCCACACAAACAGGCACCTGTCTGCAGGTATCCTAGATCTTGATTCTTGAACTTGAGGAAACACGCGTCTGAGCAAAACTCCCAAACGCTTCCAGGAAAGACACAGGCTCTCCCACAAGCACACAAGTGTTTGCCCTCAGCTATAGATCAGCGACAAGCTTGTGAAGAGATGCCCTGCTATTCTTTCGCCTTATGGCATCACGTGTTTCGTTTCTCTTGGAGATCGATTGCTAAGCGTCTTTCCTCGGGCGACTGTGAAGCATTTGCCACCGGAGGAGAAGTAGCACGGAGCAGCATTCAGTACTGTCTACGTCACGGCCCCTTATAAGACAGCGGCACTGGCGCACACACACACAGAGGAGACGGTGGCACTGGCGCACACACACACAGAGGAGACGGCGGCACTGGCGCGCACACACACAGAGGAGACGGCGGCACTGGCGCGCACACACACAGAGGAGACGGCGGCACTGGCGCGCACACACACAGAGGAGACGGCGGCACTGGCGCGCACACACACAGAGGAGACGGCGGCACTGGCGCGCACACACACAGAGGAGACGGCGGCACTGGCGCGCACACACACAGAGGAGACGGCGGCACCACTTAAAAACTTCAAGATGCTGGGAAGAAGTGCCAGTCCCTTAGACTGGAGGGGTACAGAGCACAGCTGCCGATGCAGCCCAGAACTACACCATAAAACACAACTGAGCAGAAACATCCAAAATGCAAAAACCATCCACGCTTTCAGCTGCTGATACAAGAAAACCAGGACCTGATTGGCGCTACGCCAACTGGCACCGGCGTTCCGGATCCCGGGATGGCGCCCGGGATGCCTGTCGGGTCCCTCAAGTGCGACGAGACCCCGGGACCGTCTGACAGGCACAATGCAAGCCTCCCGACCTGCAATACAACACTGACACGAGGCTGGAGCTGCCCTGCCCGGGACACGCTGGCATCGCACTGTGAAGTTCCCTGGACCCTTCGCCTGCCCAAAAGGGACTGTTCCTGGATCACCCTTGCCCCAAAGAGAACTTTACCCCCCTCCCTGCAGTTCCCAACCCCTTCCCAGCCCCCCAGCCTCCACTTATCTTTCAGAGGGCCAAGAGACTGAATCCATCTTCAACAGAGGAAAACACCACATGTGCTGATAGAGATCGTCCTGCATCACCAAGTTCCTCCTTGTCCTGGTTTTGTTAAAAAACAAGTTTCTCTTTTAGTGAATTTTTGCCTGTCAGCTAAAGCCTTCATATTAGCTGCATTTTCCTGGAAAACCCAACACATGTTTTGGTTAAACCTAGCAATGGAATGCAAACTTATTGATAAGCACGGATGGACATCTCACGAGAGGGGCAACGAGAAACTGATGATCGAGAGACTGACCAACCGTGTATAACATTCCATTCACGTGAATACTTCATATAAAAGTGGGAGATCACGAGGATCTCGGCCCCTTTTTTCCCTTTTTTCCCTTTTTCCCTTTTTCCTCATGGCTGACATTAGGAGAGGACCTTGCTGGTCGTCCCTGCGAACTGAGGCCTAGTGAGAGACTGAATCCAGCTCCAGTTGGCTACAGAGTCTATATCCAGGACTTTGGGTGCTGGCTCTGCAGTTGCTGAGACTTACAAGATTGGTTTTGTATATTTTGTATTATTTTCTCTATTCTTATTAGCAGCATTAGTAAAACATCTTTAACTTTTCCAACTCTCTTCTCTCTGTCATTCTTTCCCTCCCGATCGCCTGTCCTGAGTAGGAAGGGGGGAGAGGGAGGGGCAAAAGGGGGAACTGGGGGGGAGAGGAGGTTAACAATACATCTGCCAGGGTTTGATTGTCACCCCGCAATATTAACCCTCGACAGATAATTAGCACCCAACGTGGGGCAAGAGAAAGGGGTAAATTTGGAGATTTTTGGCTTTTCTACTGCTCTGACGTACCTTTCAATTTTCTTGGCACGGTGCCAACTCATAGAGTTGTGATACTCGCGCGTCTGTTTGCTTTGGATATTATTTAGTGGTATTAAGGCAAAGTGAATTACATTGATTTAAAGATGTTATGGCAAAAGTTGTATCAGTTATTTTCTACATTGTGCTCGCTGATCCCATATCTGTGTTGGTGTTTCTTTCTGAATCGAAGTATTCATTATATAACAACAAGAAACTGGACAGCGGTCATGATGATTCTGTGTGGTATGGCACTGGTTTATTTCATTATATTGCAGCCGCTAATGAATTTCTACTCGCTTCTGCTTTACCTTGAAAAACCTCCAGGAGAGATTAAAGAGCAGAATGGCTCTATATTTGCTAATTGGTCAAGCGAATCTTTAGAAAGGCTGACTAACAATACTTTTGTGTTTTCGCTAGGACAATTTGCAAATGTTTTAGAGAACTTTGAATATCCTTGGAGCTTTGTAGAACTGTGATGGTGTTATCTGGTTTGCTGAATGTGTGGCAGTTTGTGTTACTGTTAAGAGAAATGAGGTTCAATAGGAGGTTTGCGTTTCTTTTTAGTCCTGAGATTTGCAGTGCGTCTTCGGAAGCTTTAGCAAAAAGCACTCCTAGCCGCTCGAGAAAAGGCAAAACAGCCAAAGCTGCTGCTGCAGCCACTGCCCCCCCAACCGCAGCTTCACAGGCTGAAGCTACAGCTCCTCCGCAGAGCTCCTCTGCCAAGCTCGCTGCAGATAACGTTACTTCTCCAGCCTCAAAGTCTAACAAGGCAGCCCCCCCGCCTTCACACACTGGGCACTGTTGCTGCTGTAACCACAGCAATCACTGTGACAGTCATTCAGACTCTGAAAGTGAATCAAATGATGGTGAACCCATATCAGCATCAGTTGCTGGTTGTAAGAAAGTCACTAGAAAGACCACCCGTGCAGCAGGTGATGGCACAGGGCCAACATCAACCCAAGGGGCATCATCAGGACAGGGTGGAGATGAAGTGACCACCACTCGGTCCTTTTCTCCAGGTGAGCTGAGAGATCTGCGAAAAGACTTCAGTCGTCGTGAAGGCGAGAATATTTTAACCTGGCTGCTGCGATGCTGGGACAATGAGGCAGAAACAATTGAATTGGAAGGTGGTGAAGCCAGGCAGCTGGGATCTCTGTCAAAAGATTCCACCATTGATAGGGCAATTTCAAGAGAGTCTAATGCCTCTACTCTCTGGACCCGACTCCTGGCAGCTATGAAAGTCAGATTTCCCTACAAGGAAGATTGTATATCCAAGTTAGGGAAATGGAATACTATGGAGAGAGGTATCCAGTTCCTGAGAGAATTAGCTGTGCGAGAGATCATCTATCTAGGACCAAACAGCCAAGAGGGGACAGACCCAGATAGAATCAATTGTACAAAATCTATGTGGTGCAGATTTGTACAAAGTGCACCACCTGCATATGCTAAGTCATTGGCAGGAATGGTCTGGTCAGCTAGAGGTATACAAGAAATTAATGAAGTGATTGAGCAGCTCCGGTACTTTGAGGACAGCCTTGCTGGTTCTCTACGGGCTTGTATATCCGCTGTGGAGAAACTGTGTGAAAAATCTGATGACCGGTTTGAAAAGCTGTTGCAAGAAATCAAAGAGCTCAGAGAAGACTCGTACCGTTCACGACCTGCACAAACCTATGTTTCAGCTGTTAAGAGAAGGCGTTTCCAATCTCGAGAGAGAGGGCAGAGACAGCCCACAAAAAGAGGTTCACTGTGGTTCTTCCTACATGAGCAGGGAGAAAACATCAATAAGTGGCATGGAAGGCCTACCTCAACTTCAAGAACGAGTACGTGAGATAAAAGGAAAAACTCATAGGAAAGTGGCTGCTCCAGTTTACAAAAGGAGCAGAAGAGATTCTGATGCTCTTGAAGGAACCTCTAATTCACACCCAGAGACTGTGCAAAACAGGAATTAGAGGTGCCCTGCCTCCAACCAGGTGGAGGAAAGGGATAACAGAGTTTATTGGACTGTAGAAATACTATGGCCTGGTACAACACAACCCCAGGAGTACAAAGCTTTAGTGGACACTGGTGCTCAGTGCACAATAATTCCTTCTAATTATAAAGGAACGCAATCCATCAATATTGTTGGAGTGACTGGGGGATCCCAGGAACTGACTGTTGCAGAGGCTGAAATGAGCCTAACTGGAAAAAACTGGCAAAAGCATCCCATTGTGACTGGTCCAGATGCTCCGTGCATCCTTGGTGTAGACTACCTCAGGAAAGGGTATTTTAAGGACCCAAAAGGGTATAGGTGGGCATTTGGTATAGCAGCTGTGGACACTGAGAAAATTGAACAGCTGTCTGATTTGCCTGGTCTTTCAGATGACCCTTCTGTTGTAGGACTGCTGATGGTTGACGATCAGCAGGTGCCAATTGCTACCACGACGGTGCATCGCTGGCAATATCACACCAATCGAGACTCTTGGATTCCTATCCAGAAGCTGATTCGTCAATTGGAAAGCCAGGGTGTGATCAGTAAGACTCGCTCACCTTTTAACAGCCCAATCTGGCCAGTGCGTAAGTCTAATGACGAGTGGAGACTAACTGTAGACTATCGTTGCCTGAATTAAGTTACACCACCACTGAGTACTGCTGTGCCTGACATGCTAGAACTGCAATTTGAACTGGAGTCAAAGGCAGCCAAGTGGTACGCTACAATTGACATTGCTAATGCATTTTTCTCTATTCCTGTAGCAGCAGAGTGCAGGCCGCAGTTTGCTTTCACCTGGAGGGGCATCCAGTATACATGGAATCGCTTGCCCCAGGGGTGGAAACACAGTCCTACCATCTGCCATGGACTGATCCAGACCACGCTGGAGCAAGGTGAAGCTCCAGAACACTTGCAATATATTGATGACATCATCGTATGGGGCGACGCAGCGAAAGAAGTCTTCGAGAAAGGTGAGAGAATAATTCCTATTCTTTTGGATGCTGGTTTTGCCATAAAACGAAGCAAGGTCAAGGGACCTGCACGAGAGATCCAGTTTTTAGGAATAAAATGGCAAGATGGCTGTTGTCAGATCCCAATGGATGTGATCAACAAAATTGCAGCAATGTCTCCACCTACTAATAAAAAGGAGACACAGACTTTCTTGGGCATTGTAGGTTTTTGGAGAATGCATATTCCTGACTACAGCCACATTGTGAGCCTCTCTATCGAGTGACTCGTAAAAAGAACCAATTTGAGTGGGGCCCTGAACAACGACAAGCCTTTGAACAAATTAAGCGTGAGATAACTCATGCGGTGGCCCTTGGACCAGTCCGAACTGGACTAGATGTTAAAAATGTGCTCTACACCGCAGCCGGAGATAATGGACTTACCTGGAGCCTCTGGCAAAAAACACCAGGAGAAACCCGAGGTCAACCCTTAGGTTTTTGGAGTCGAGGATACAAAGGATCTGAGGCCAACTATACTCCAACTGTAAAGGAAATACTAGCAGCATATGAAGGAGTTCGAGCTGCTTCAGAAGTGATCGGCACCGAAAACGCTCCGCAACGACAGCGACGCCAAAACCAGAGATGGCATCAATCGAAACACCCTGCAGGGAGGCAGTGATGAGGCAAGGAGCCTCTTCTGCAACCCCAGGAAAAAGGACCCCAACGTCACGGCCCCTTATGAGACGGCGGCACTGGCGCGCACACACCCACAGCGCAGACGGCGGCACTGGCGCGCACACACCCACAGCGCAGACGGCGGCACTGGCGCGCACACACCCACAGCGCAGACGGCGGCACTGGCGCGCACACACCCACAGCGCAGACGGCGGCACTGGCGCGCACACACCCACAGCGCAGACGGCGGCACTGGCGCGCACACACCCACAGCGCAGACGGCGGCACTGGCGCGCACACACCCACAGCGCAGACGGCGGCACTGGCGCGCACACACCCACAGCGCAGACGGCGGCACTGGCGCGCACACACCCACAGCGCAGACGGCGGCACTGGCGCGCACACACCCACAGCGCAGACGGCGGCACTGGCGCGCACACACCCACAGCGCAGACGGCGGCACTGGCGCGCACACACCCACAGCGCAGACGGCGGCACTGGCGCGCACACACCCACAGCGCAGACGGCGGCACTGGCGCGCACACACCCACAGCGCAGACGGCGGCACTGGCGCGCACACACCCACAGCGCAGACGGCGGCACTGGCGCGCACACACCCACAGCGCAGACGGCGGCACTGGCGCGCACACACCCACAGCGCAGACGGCGGCACTGGCGCGCACACACCCACAGCGCAGACGGCGGCACTGGCGCGCACACACCCACAGCGCAGACGGCGGCACAACCTAAGAACTTCTTCCCAGCATCTTGAAGTGTCAGTCCCTAGGACTGGAGGGGTAGAGAGCAGAGCTGCTGATGCAGCCCAGAATGACACCATAAATCACAACTGACCAGGAACATCCAAAATGCAAGAACCGTCCACGCTTTTGGCTGATGATACAAGAATCCAGCACCCGATTGGCATTACACCAATTAACACCGGTATTCCGGATCCCGGGATGGCACCTGAGAGGCCCGTTGGGCCCCAGGAGGACAGCGAGACCCCGGGATCATCTGACAGATGCAAGGCAGGCTTCCCGAGCTACACGACAATGCAGACGCAGGCTGGAGCTGCCCTGCCCGGCACATGCTGGCATCGCACTGTAAAGTTCCCTGGACCCTTTACCCACCCAAAGGGGACTTGTCCTGGACAGCCCTTTCCCTTATCAGAACTTTACCCCCATCCCTGCGATTCCCGGCCCCTTCCCAGCCCCGTGCCTCCACTTATCTTTCAGAAGGCCGAGGGACCAAATCCACCTTCGACAGAGAAAACGCCACGTGCAATAACGGAGATGTTCCTGCATTGCCGGGGTCCTCTTCAACATCTACAGTAACACAGGAAAAGACACACTCACTAAGCCGTGCCAGCATACAGTATAGCAGGGTAAACGCCGACTCCTCCCGCAACACCCACCTCCTCCTAAGTTCCTCGGCGTTCCGTTTGGCACGTCGTGTCACGGGTGCGGTCACAAACCCTCATCGCTCGTAACACCTAACACAGCGAGAAACAAAAGAACTGTAGAGCTTGGAGCGAGTCCCCAGCCCCACGCTCCTCCTCACCCATACCCCGGCTCACCAGAAACGTTCCTCCAAGTCCAAAGGGCACAAAAGGAGCCTGCAAAACAAGAAGGAAATGCTGAACCTAGTCACCGAGCGACACCGGGCTCCTCGACACCCACCGCCGCCTCACCTTCTCGGCTGCTGACCGGCGTGCGGCTTCGCCCCTCCGAGCTGGTCCACAGCACCTGCGAAAACAAAAGCACCTGCTCGGACGCTGCTCAAAAACAGCCCGCCCGTAGACGGGCCCGTCTCCCCCTCCTTTACCTTGGCCGCTCTCCCACCTGCCTGCCCACCCTTGCTTTTGACTGCAACGCCGTTGACCACAGGGGTTCAGCTGCCGCCTGTAAAACACAACCCAATGACGCTGACACCTGCACTGGCAACACGGTACCTGAAACGAGCGGCTGCTTCGGCCCGATGCTCATTGTTCACCTTGCCCGAGGAGATGCGGTGCTAATACCCAGGTTTCCTCTTTGCTTCTATGAAAGAGACAAATGACCAAACTTACATAGAGCCACACGACACATCTTCCCGCTGGCATCACACACCGACCCACCTGCTTATGGCGCGCTGCTCGCCTCTTCTGTTGCTCTTTCGAACCAAGTCATCCCTCTACCTCTGAAAATAAGGTATTCAACAAGTCACCCAGACGCTCATCAACAGTTTGACCATTCCACAGGTTTGCTTTCTATTCAGGAATCCCACCCGACACTCTAATTGAGTCCCTAAAACACTGGGGAACGGACTGCCAGCTCCCCTGCCCACAGCTACTGCATCCCAGATGATCGCACAACCTCTGCCTACACACTTGAATCTGTCAACAGATTAACCCTGGACTCCTAGAGTTTGCTCTACCCGCCCCTGACTCCACACCACCGGGCAGAGCAGCTCCGAGCCGAACGTGCACGTGCGCAGACAAACGCGCCACAGAACGCTATGGACAACACAACCGCAACAGCACCAAAAACGCTCTGCAATGACAGTGACCCAAAACCAGAGACGGCATCAATCCAAATGCCCTGCAGGGAGGCAGTGATGAGGCAAGGAGCCTCTTCTGCAGCCCCAGGAAAAAGAAAAAGGAACCGAACATCACACCCTTACGAGACGGCGGCACTGCCACACACACACGCAGAAGAGACGGCGGCACGACCTAAGAACTTCTTCCCAGCATCTTGAAGTGCCAGTCCCTTAGACTGGAGGAGTAGAGCGCAGAGCTGCTGATGCAGCCCAGATTGACACCGTAAGTCACAGCTGACCAGAAACGTCCAAAATACAAGCACCGTCCACGCTTTTGGCTGATGATACAAGAATCCAGCACCCGATTGGCTCTACGCCAATTAACACCGACATTTCGGATCCCAAGATAGCACCTGAGAGGCCCGTTGGGCCCCCGGAGCACAGCGAGACCCCGGGATCGTCTGACAGGCACGAGGCGAGCTTCCCGAACTACACGACAACAGGCGCCGGCGGGAGCTGCCCTGCCCGGCAGATGCTGGCATCGCACCGTAACGTTCCCTGACCCCTTATCTGCCCGAAGGGGACCGCTCCTAGACTGCGCTTTTCTGTCTGAGAACTTTAAACCCACCCTGCGATTCCCAGCCCCTTCCCAGCCCTCGTGCCTCCACTTATCTTTCAGAGGGCCGAGGGACTGAATCCACCTTCGACAGAGGAAAATGCCACCTATGCTAACGGAGATCTTCCCGCAGTTGTCGCTTTCTCCATCGTCGCCTACAGTAAGGAAAGCGAGAACACGCACGCTATCGAGCCCCCAAATAATATTTATCCATAGTAGCCTACGGTTCATTGCTCACCTTGGCTGAGTTCTGGGAGGTACATTTGAATGATCCACCGGGGGCCGCCGCATGCTGCAAAAGTTCTGGAGACAAGATGCTCTTCCAGGAGAAGAGATGACATTAACAACTATTAATACAGCAATACAAACC
The DNA here is from genome assembly GCF_037038585.1 of Patagioenas fasciata. NCBI lineage: Eukaryota > Metazoa > Chordata > Aves > Columbiformes > Columbidae > Patagioenas > Patagioenas fasciata. Next base: position 464,932 of record NW_027288760.1, on the reverse strand, counting down.
AAAAAACAACACTCCCTCTCCATTGTAGTCAGGAATCTTGGGAAAATGCAAAGCACCTGAAAATGAATCAACAAATGAAACATAATGATAAACAACTTTTCTACTACAGCTGTTGTTAAACCTTCGCTGTTCCTGAAGCTCTTACATCAAACAAGCACCTCTGCTTGTCCAAAGACATCTGCCTATTTGGATTAAACATCTCAAAAGCTGCTGAAGGAGCAGCAGAGAACCACCACCGAAGAGGCTCTGGAGCAGAATGAGCTCCCTGCCTGGGGACCGGGGCTCAAATACCCAGGGCTCCGCCCACCCCTTCCCACAAACCCCTGGGAAAGGGGCAGGGTCATTCACCCCAGACCCCCTCACCACCCTTATCAAATTACCTGGAATCTCCCTGAAAATGACAGCACCTGCACTTTATTGCTGCTATTGCAGCTACAATGAGACTGAGTATGGATTTCAACTTAGTTTTTCTAGGGAGCAGATAGAAAGTGAAATACAACTGCCAGCACTCCATCTCCATTGTAGTCAGGAATTTTGGGAAAATGCAAAGCACCTGGAACCGAATCAATGAATGAAACATAATGACAAACAACCTTTCTACTACAGCTGCTACTGAACCTTTGCTGCTCCTGAAGCTCGTACCTCGAACAGACACCTCCACTTCTCCAAAGACATCTGCCCATGTAGATTAAACGGCTCCAAAGCTGCCGAGGGGAGGGGTCGATCATCCCAGTCCCCGCCCACCACCCTTATAAAATCACCTGGACCCTAACTAGAAATGACAGCACCTGTGGGAGATTTAAGGGATTTTCTTAAGGTTGTTGTGCAGATGGGTTTCTGTTAGATAGAGATTTATTTCTGAACTAGACAAAGCAACTCCAAGGTTGGCGCGAAGGCTGAAAAACAACATCTGTTATGAGAGTGAGGTAATTCTATAATAACAAGACCTGAACGTGGACGATATCCGATCAGCCGACGCGTGTTTGGAACGTGGACGCTTATCGGGAAATAACTGCGTATATAAGGAGGCTTGTCTCTGTAATAAATGGCTTCGCTTGAATTCGTGTTGAGTTGCGTGGAGTCCGTGAGTTTGCGCCCTCGCAAGCGGTGACCCCGACGTGATCCCTAAGGAGAATTTACGGAAGGCGCACGACCGCTGCAGGGAGTGAGCCCGAGCTGGAACGGCTCGGCTGGACCATGACCGGGACGCGGGCTGCGTGACCCCCGATTGATGGCTACGGAGTGACAGAGGAGGGATAAAGGATCCGATATCGTTGCAACGGACGCCCAAAGAGGTGAGCAGCTGGGGGCGAGAGGAGATGGGGCAGAATATTTTTAAAGAAGAAGAAGAAATACTGCGGCTCCTCTTGCATATTCTCTCTAAGAGAGGGGTGAAGTATGAGGAGAGTAACCTCAAAAGATTGTTAATTTGGTGCAGAGGCAGTGGGTTTCCTGCTGACCTGTTAGGAGTTTTTCAAATAAAGACCTGGGAAAAAGTGGGAACTGTGTTGTGGAAGGCGATTAGTCGCAGTGAAAAATATATTCTCAGCCTTGTAACCACCTGTAAACTGGTAATTACTACAGTGAAGCAATTAAAACCTGGAAAGACTGTTATAAGCATTAGTGACTCAAAACTTAAACTTGAACTTTGGGATGATATGTAAAAACCTAACCCTAACCCTAAACCCTAACCCGGTGTGAAGTGGCTGGGGCGGAGATGTGAAGTGAAGTGGCCAGGCAGGCCAGGAGTTCAGGAGGGGACCCGCCCAGGAGTTCAGGAGGGGACCGGGAGTTCAGGGAGGGACTGAAGAATTCAATAGGGGACCTAGGAGTTCAGGGGGTAACCCAAGAGTTCAGGAGCGGACGCAGGAGCGCAGGAGCGGACCCAGGAGTGCCCCAAAGGACCCAGGAGTTCAGTAGGGGACCCAGGAGTGCCCCAAAGGATCCAGAGTTCAGGAGGGGACCCAAGAGTTCAGGAGGGGACCCAGGAGTACCCCAAAGGACCCAGGAGTTCAGGGGGGAACCCAGAAGTTCTGAGGGGACACAAGAGTTCAGGAGGGGACCCAAGAGTGCCCCAAAGGATTCAGAGTTCAGGACGGGACCCACCCAGGAGTTCAGGAGGGGAACCAGCAGTGCCCCAAAGGACCCAGGAGTTCAGGGGGGAACACAGGAGTTCGGAGGGGACCCAGGAGTTCAGGAGGGGACCCAGGCGTTCTGAGGGGACCCAGGAGTGCCCCAAAGTACCCAAGAGTTCGGGAGGGACCCACCCAGGAGTTCAGGAGGGGACCCAGCAGTGCCCCAAAGGACCCAGCAGTTCAGGGGGGAACCCAAGAGTACTGAGAAGACCCAGGAGTTCTGAGGGGACCCAAAAGTTCCCCAAAGGACCCAAGAACTTAGGAGGGAACCCAGGAGTGTCCCAAAGGACCCAAGAGTTCAGGAGGGGACCCAAGAGTTCAGGAGGGGACCCAAGAGTGCCCCAAAGGATCCAGAGTTCAGGAGGGGACCCAAGAATTCAGGAGGGGGACCAGGAGTGCCCCAAAGGACCCAGGAGTTCAGTGGGGAACCCAGGAGTTCTGAGGGGACCCAAGAGTGCCCCAAAGGACCCAAGAGTTCAGGAGGGGATGCACCCAGGAGTTCAGGAGGGGACCCACCCAGGACTTCAGGAGGGGACCCTGGAGTTCTGAGGTGACCCAGGAGTTCACGAGGGACCCATTCAGGAGTTCAGAAGGGACCCATTCAATAGTTCAGGATGGGGACCAGGAGTGCCCCAAAGGACCCAGGAGCTCAGGGGTGAACCCAGGAGTTCTGAGGGGACCCAAGAGTTCCCCAAGGGACCCAAGAGCTTAGAGGGGGACCCAGGAGTGCCCCAAAGGACCCAAGAGTTCAGGAGGGGACCCAGGAGTACCCCAAAGGACCCAGGAGTTCAGTGGGGAACCCAGGAGTTCTGAGGGGATCCAAGAGTGACCCAAAGGACCCAAGAGATCAGAAGGGCACCCAGGAGTTCAGGAGGGGACCCACCCAGGAGTTCAGGAGGGGACCCAGGAGTTCAGGGGGGAACCCAGGAGTGCCCCAAAGGATCCAGAGTTCAGGAGGGGACCCAGGAGTACCCCAAAGGATCCAGGGTTCAGGAGGGGACCCAAGAGTTCAGGAGGGGACCCAGGAGTGCCCCAAAGGATCCAGAGTTCAGGAGGGGACCCAAGAGTTCAGGAGGGGGACCAGGAGTGCCCCAAAGGACCCAGGAGTTCAGTGAGGAACCCAGGAGTTCTGAGGGGACCCAAGAGTGCCCCAAAGGACCCAGGAGTTCAGGAGGGGACGCACCCAGGAGTTCAGGAGGGGACCCACCCAGGACTTCAGGAGGGGACCCTGGAGTTCTGAGGTGACCCAGGAGTTCAGGAGGGACCCATTCAGGAGTTCAGAAGGGACCCATTCAATAGTTCAGGATGGGGACCAGGAGTGCCCCAAAGGACCCAGAGGCTCAGGGGTGAACCCAGGAGTTCTGAGGGGACCCAAGAGTTCCCCAAGGGACCCAAGAGCTTAGAGGGGGACCCAGGAGTGCCCCAAAGGACCCAAGAAATCAGGAGGGGACCCACCCAGGAGTTCAGGAGGGGACCCACCCAGGAGTTCAGGAGGGGACCCACCCAGGAGTTCAGGAGGGGACCCACCCAGGAGTTCAGGAGGGGACCCACCCAGGAGTTCAGGAGGGGACCCACCCAGGAGTTCAGGAGGGGACCCACCCAGGAGTTCAGGAGGGGACCCACCCAGGAGTTCAGGAGGGGACCCACCCAGGAGTTCAGGAGGGGAACCACCCAGGAGTTCAGGAGGGGAACCACCCAGGAGTTCAGGAGGGGAACCACCCAGGAGTTCAGGAGGGGAACCACCCAGGAGTTCAGGAGGGGACCCACCCAGGAGTTCAGGAGGGGAACCAGCAGTGCCCCAAAGGACCCAGGAGTTCAGGGGGGAACACAGGAGTTCGGAGGGGACCCAGGAGTTCAGGAGGGGACCCAGGCGTTCTGAGGGGACCCAGGAGTGCCCCAAAGTACCCAAGAGTTCGGGAGGGACCCACCCAGGAGTTCAGGAGGGGACCCAGCAGTGCCCCAAAGGACCCAGCAGTTCAGGGGGGAACCCAAGAGTACTGAGAAGACCCAGGAGTTCTGAGGGGACCCAAAAGTTCCCCAAAGGACCCAAGAACTTAGGAGGGAACCCAGGAGTGTCCCAAAGGACCCAAGAGTTCAGGAGGGGACCCAAGAGTTCAGGAGGGGACCCAAGAGTGCCCCAAAGGATCCAGAGTTCAGGAGGGGACCCAAGAATTCAGGAGGGGGACCAGGAGTGCCCCAAAGGACCCAGGAGTTCAGTGGGGAACCCAGGAGTTCTGAGGGGACCCAAGAGTGCCCCAAAGGACCCAAGAGTTCAGGAGGGGATGCACCCAGGAGTTCAGGAGGGGACCCACCCAGGACTTCAGGAGGGGACCCTGGAGTTCTGAGGTGACCCAGGAGTTCACGAGGGACCCATTCAGGAGTTCAGAAGGGACCCATTCAATAGTTCAGGATGGGGACCAGGAGTGCCCCAAAGGACCCAGGAGCTCAGGGGTGAACCCAGGAGTTCTGAGGGGACCCAAGAGTTCCCCAAGGGACCCAAGAGCTTAGAGGGGGACCCAGGAGTGCCCCAAAGGACCCAAGAGTTCAGGAGGGGACCCAGGAGTACCCCAAAGGACCCAGGAGTTCAGTGGGGAACCCAGGAGTTCTGAGGGGATCCAAGAGTGACCCAAAGGACCCAAGAGATCAGAAGGGCACCCAGGAGTTCAGGAGGGGACCCACCCAGGAGTTCAGGAGGGGACCCAGGAGTTCAGGGGGGAACCCAGGAGTGCCCCAAAGGATCCAGAGTTCAGGAGGGGACCCAGGAGTACCCCAAAGGATCCAGGGTTCAGGAGGGGACCCAAGAGTTCAGGAGGGGACCCAGGAGTGCCCCAAAGGATCCAGAGTTCAGGAGGGGACCCAAGAGTTCAGGAGGGGGACCAGGAGTGCCCCAAAGGACCCAGGAGTTCAGTGAGGAACCCAGGAGTTCTGAGGGGACCCAAGAGTGCCCCAAAGGACCCAGGAGTTCAGGAGGGGACGCACCCAGGAGTTCAGGAGGGGACCCACCCAGGACTTCAGGAGGGGACCCTGGAGTTCTGAGGTGACCCAGGAGTTCAGGAGGGACCCATTCAGGAGTTCAGAAGGGACCCATTCAATAGTTCAGGATGGGGACCAGGAGTGCCCCAAAGGACCCAGAGGCTCAGGGGTGAACCCAGGAGTTCTGAGGGGACCCAAGAGTTCCCCAAGGGACCCAAGAGCTTAGAGGGGGACCCAGGAGTGCCCCAAAGGACCCAAGAAATCAGGAGGGGACCCACCCAGGAGTTCAGGAGGGGACCCACCCAGGAGTTCAGGAGGGGACCCACCCAGGAGTTCAGGAGGGGACCCACCCAGGAGTTCAGGAGGGGACCCACCCAGGAGTTCAGGAGGGGACCCACCCAGGAGTTCAGGAGGGGAACCACCCAGGAGTTCAGGAGGGGAACCACCCAGGAGTTCAGGAGGGGAACCACCCAGGAGTTCAGGAGGGGAACCACCCAGGAGTTCAGGAGGGGAACCACCCAGGAGTTCAGGAGGGGAACCACCCAGGAGTTCAGGAGGGGAACCACCCAGGAGTTCAGGAGGGGAACCACCCAGGAGTTCAGGAGGGGAACCACCCAGGAGTTCAGGAGGGGACCATGAATTGCCCCAAAGGACCCAAGAGTTCAGGAGGGGACCGGCCCAGGATGTCAGGTGGGACCCGCACAGGAGTTCAGGTGGGACCCGCCCAGGAGTTCAGGAGGCACCCGCCCAGGAGTTCAGGGAGGGACTGAAGAATTCAGGAGGGGACTTAGGAGTTCAGGGGGTAACCCAGGAGTTCAGGAGCGGACCCAGGAGTGCCCCAAAGGACCCAGGAGTTCAGCAGGGGACCCAGGAGTGCCCCAAAGGATCCAGAGTTCAGGAGAGGACCCAGGAATGCCCGAAAGGACCCAGGAGTTCAGGGGGGAACCCAGCCGTTCTGAGGGAACCCAGGAGTGCCCCAAAGTACCCAAGAGTTCAAGAGGGGACCCACCCAGGAGTTCAAGAGGGAACCCACCCAGGAGTTCAAGAGGGGACCCACCCAGGAGTTCGGGAGGGGACCCAGCAGTGCCCCAAAGGACCCAAGAGTTCAGGGGGGAACCCAAGAGTACTGAGGAGACCCAGAAGTGCCCCAAAGGACCCAGGAGTTCAGGGGTGAACCCAGGAGTTCTGAGGGGACCCAAGAGTTCCCCAAAGGACCCAAGAGCTTAGGAGGGGACCCAGGAGTGCCCCAAAGGATCCAGAGTTCAGGAGGGGACCCAAGAGTTCAGGAGGGGACCCAGGAGTGCCCCAAAGGACCCAGGAGTTCAGTGGGGGACCGAAGAGTTCAGGAGGGGGACCAGGAGTGCCCCAAAGGACCCAGGAATTCAGTGGGGAACCCAGGAGTTCTGAGGGGACCCAGGAGTGCCCCAAAGGACCCAAGTGATCAGGAGGGCACCCAAGAGATCAGGAGGGACCCACCCAGCAGTTCAGGAGGGACCCAACCAGGAGTTCAGGTGGGGACCCAGCAGTGCCCCAAAGGACCCAGGAGTGCCCCAAAGGATCCAGGGTTCAGGAGGGGACCCAGGAGTGCTCCAAAGAATCCAGGGTTCAGGAGGGGACCCATTCAGGAGTTCAGGAGGGGACCCATTCAGGAGTTCAGGAGGGGACCCATTCAGGAGTTCAGGAGGGGACCCATTCAGGAGTTCAGGAGGGGACCCATTCAGGAGTTCAGGAGGGGACCCATTCAGGAGTTCAGGAGGGGACCCATTCAGGAGTTCAGGAGGGGACCCATTCAGGAGTTCAGGAGGGGACCCATTCAGGAGTTCAGGAGGGACCCATTCAGGAGTTCAGGAGGGAGACCAAGAGTGCCCCAAAGGACCCAGGAGTTTAGGGTGGGACCCAAAAGTTCAGGAGGGACCCACCCAGGACTTCAGCAGGGGACCCATGAGTTCTGAGGGGACCCATTCAGGAGTTCAGGAGGGGGACCAGGAGTGCCCCAAAGGATCCAGAGTTCAGGAGGGGACCCAGGAATGCCCCAAAGGACCCAGGAGTTCAGGGGGGAACCCAGGCGTTCTGAGGGGACCCAGGAGTGCCCCAAAGGACCCATGAGTTTAGTGGTGAAGCCAGGAGTTCTGAGGGGACCCAAGAGTTCCCCAAAGGACCCAAGAGCTTAGGAGGGGACCCAGGAGTGCCCCAAAGGATCCAGAGTTCAGGAGGGGACCCAGGAGTGCCCCAAAGGATCCAGAGTTCCGGAGGGGACCCGCCCAGGAGTTCCGGAGGGGACCCGCCCAGGAGTTCCGGAGGGGACCGGGAGTTCAGGGAGGGACTGAAGAATTCAGGAGGGGACCTAGGAGTTCAGGGGGTAACCCAGGAGTTCAGGACCAGACCCAGGAGTGCCCCAAAGGACCCAGGAGTTCAGTGGGGAACCCAGGAGTTCTGAGGAGACCCAAGAGTGCCCCAAAGGACCCAAGAGATCAGGAGGGGACCCAAGGGATCAGGAGGGACCCACCCCGTAGTTCAGGAGGGACCCACCCAGGAGTTCAGGAGGGGACCCAGCAGTGCCCCAAAGGACCCAGGACTTCAGGGGGGAACCCAGGAGTTCTGAGGGGACCCAAGAGTTCCCCAAGGGACCCAAGAGCTTACAGGGGGACCCAGGAGTGCCCCAAAGGACCCAAGAGTTCAGGAGGGGACCCAAGAGTTCAGGAGGGGACCGAGGAGTACCCCAAAGGACCCAGGAGTTCAGCAGTGGACCCACCCAGGAGTTCAGGAGGGGACCCACCCAGGAGTTCAGGGGGAGCCACCCAGGAGTGCAGGAGGGGACCCACCCAGGAGTGCAGGAGGGGACCCACCCAGGAGTGCAGGAGGGGACCCACCCAGGAGTGCAGGAGGGGACCCACCCAGGAGTGCAGGAGGGGACCCACCCAGGAGTGCAGGAGGGGACCCAGCAGTGCCCCAAAGGACCCAGGAGTTCAGGGGGGAACCCAGGAGTGCCCCAAAGGATCCAGAGTTCAGGAGGGGACCCAGGAGTGCCCCAAAGGATCCAGAGTTCCGGAGGGGACCCAGGAGTTCAGGAGGGACCCATTCAGGAGTTCAGGAGGGGACCCAGAAGTGCCTCAAAGGACCCAAGAGTTCAGGAGGGGACCCGCCCAGGAGTTCAGGAGGGGACCCGCCCAGGAGTTCAGGAGGGGACCCGCCCAGGAGTTCAGGAGGGACCCGCCCAGGAGTTCAGGAGGGACCCGCCCAGGAGTTCAGGGAGGGACTGAAGAATTCAGGAGCGGACCCAGGAATTCAGGAGGGGACCCAGGAGTGCCACAAAGGATCCAGAGTTCAGGAGAGGACCCAGGAATGCCCCAAAGGACCCAGGAGTTCAGGGGGGAACCCAGCCATTCTGAGGGAACCCAGGAGAGCCCCAAAGTAACCAGGAGTTCAAGAGGGGACCCACCCAGGAGTTCAAGAGGGGACCCACCCAGGAGTTCGGGAGGGGACCCACCCAGGAGTTCGGGAGGGGACCCAGCAGTGCCCCAAAGGGCCCAAGAGTTCAGGGGGGAACCCAAGAGTACTGAGGAGACCCAGAAGTGCCCCGAGGGACCCAGGAGTTCAGGGGTGAACCCAGGAGTTCTGAGGGGACCCAAGAGTTCCCCAAAGGACCCAAGAGCTTAGGAGGGGACCCAGGAGTGACCCAAAGGATCCAGAGTTCAGGAGGGGACCCAAGAGTTCAGGAGGGGACCCAGGAGTGCCCCAAAGGACCCAGGAGTACAGTGGGGGACCGAAGAGTTCAGGAGGGGGACCAGGAGTGCCCCAAAGGACCCAGGAGTTCAGTGGGGAACCCAGGAGTTCTGAGGGGACCCAAGAGTGCCCCAAAGGACCCAAGTGATCAGGAGGGCACCCAAGTGATCAGGAGGGCACCCAGGAGTTCAGGAGGGACCCAACCAGGAGTTCAGGTGGGGACCCAGCAGTGCCCCAAAGGACCCAGGAGTGCCCCAAAGGATCCAGGGTTCAGGAGGGGACCCAAGAGTTCAGGAGGGACCCACCCAGGACTTCATGGCGGGACCCACCCAGGAGTTCAGGAGGGGACCCATTCAGGAGTTCAGGAGGGGACCCATTCAGGAGTTCAGGAGGGACCCATTCAGGAGTTCAGGAGGGACCCTTTCAATAGTTCAGGAGGGAGACCAGGAGTGCCCCAAAGGACCCAGGAGTTTAGGGTGGGACCCAAAAGTTCAGGAGGGACCCACCCAGGAGTTCAGGAGGGACCCACCCAGGACGTCAGGAGGGGACCCATGAGTTCTGAGGGGACCCATTCAGGAGTTCAGGACAGGGACCAGGAGTGCCCCAAAGGATCCAGAGTTCAGGAGGGGACCCAGGAATGCCCCCAAGGACCCAGGAGTTCAGGGGGGAACCCAGGCGTTCTGAGGGGACCCAGGAGTGCCCCAAAGGACCCAGGCGTTCAGGGGTAAACCCAGGAGTTCTGAGGGGACCCAAGAGTTCCCCAAAGGACCCAAGAGCTTAGGAGGGGACCCAGGAGTGCCCCAAAGGATCCAGAGTTCAGGAGGGGATCCAGGAGTGCCCCAAAGGATCCAGAGTTCAGGAGGGGAACCAGGAGTGTCCGAAAGGATCCAGAGTTCAGGAGGGGACTCAAGAGTTCAGGAGGGACCCACCCAGGACTTCAGGAGGGGACCCAGGAGTTCTGAGGGGACCCATTCAGGAGTTCAGGAGGGACCCATTCAGGAGTTCAGGAGGGGGACCAGGAGTGCCCCAAAGGACCCAGGAGTTCAGGGTGGGACCCAAAAGTTCAGTAGGGACCCACCCAGGACCTGAGGAGGGGACCCAGGAGTTCTGAGGGGACCCATTCAGGAGTTCAGGAGGGGGACCAGGAGTGCCCCAAAGGACCCAGGAGTTCAGGAGGGGACCCAAGAGTGCCCCAAAGGATCCAGAGTTCAGGAGGGGACCCAAGAGTTCAGGAGAGGACCCGCCCAGGAGTTCAAGAGGGGACCCACCCAGGAGTTCGGGAGGGGACCCAGCAGTGCCCCAAAGGACCCAAGAGTTCAGGGGGGAACTCAAGAGTACTGAGGAGACCCAGAAGTGCCCCAAAGGACCCAGGAGTTCAGGGGTGAACCCAGGAGTTCTGAGGGGACCCAAGAGTTCCCCAAAGGACCCAAGAGCTTAGGAGGGGACCCAGGAGTGCCCCAAAGGACCCAGGAGTTCAGTGGGGGACCAGGAGTGCCCCAAAGGACCCAGGAGTTCAGTGGGGAACCCAGGAGTTCTGAGGGCACCCAAGTGATCAGGAGGGACCCACCCAGGAGTTCAGGAGGGACCCACCCAGGAGTTCAGGAGGGACCCACCCAGGAGTTCAGGAGGGGACCCAGCAGTGCCCCAAAGGACCCAGGAGTTCAGGGGGGAACCCAGGAGTGCCCCAAAGGATCCAGAGTTCAGGACGGGACCCAGGAGTGCCCCAAAGGATCGAGGGTTCAGGAGCGGACCCAAGAGTTCAGGAGGGACCCACCCAGGACTTCATGGCGGGACCCACCCAGGACTTTCTGAGGGGATCCAGGTGTTCTGAGGGGACCCATTCAGGAGTTCAGAAGGGACCCATTCAATAGTTCAGGACGGGGACCAGGAGTGCCCCAAACGACCCAGGAGTTCAGGAGGGACCCACCCAGGAGTTCAGGAGGGACCCACCAAGGACTTCAGGAGGGGACCCAGGAGTTCAGAGGGGACCCATTCAGGAGTTCAGGAGGGGGACCAGGAGTGCCCCAAAGGTCCCAGGAGGTCAGAGAGGGACCCAGGGGTTCTTAGGGGACCCAAGAGTGCCCCAAACGACACAGGAGGTCAGGAGGGGACCCACCCAGGAGTTCAGGAGGGGACCCACCCAGGAGTTCAGGAGGGGACCCAGCAGTGCCCCAAAGGACCCAAGAGTTCAGGGGGGTACCCAGGAGTGCCCCAAAGGATCCAGAGTTCAGGAGGGGACCCAAGAGTGCCCCAAAGTATCCAGAGTTCAGGAGGGGACACAAGAGTTCAGGAGGGACCCACCCAGGACTTCAGGAGGGACCCATGCAGGAGTTCAGGAGGGACCCATTCATGAGTTCAGGAGGGGGACCAGGAGTGCCCCAAAGGACCCAGGAGTTCAGGGTGGGACCCAAAAGTTCAGGAGGGACCCACCCAGGACTTGAGGAGGGGACCCAGGAGTTCTGAGGGGACCCATTCAGGAGTTCAGGAGGGGGACCAGGAGTGCCCCAAAGGACCCAGGAGTTCTGGAGGGGACCCAAGAGTGCCCCAAAGTATCCAGAGTTCAGGAGGGGACCCGCCCAGGAGTTCAGGAGGGGACCCGCCCAGGAGTTCAGGAGGGGACCCGCCCAGGAGTTCAGGAGGGGACCGGGAGTTCAGGGAGGGACTGAAGAATTCAGGAGGGGACCTAGGAGTTCAGGGGGTAACCCAGGAGTTCAGGACCGGACCCAGGAGTTCAGGAGAGGACCCAGGAGTGCCCCAAAGGACCCAGGAGATCAGGAGGGCACCCAAGGGATCAGGAGGGCACCCAAGGGATCAGGAGGGACCCACCCCGTAGTTCAGGAGGGACCCACCCAGGAGTTCAGGAGGGGACCCAGCAGTGCCCCAAAGGACCCAGGAGTTCAGGGGGGAACCCAGGAGTGCCCCAAAGAATCCAGAGTTCAGGAGGGGACCCAGGAGTGCCCCAAAGGATCCAGAGTTCCGGAGGGGACCCAGGAGTTCAGGAGGGACCCATGCAGGAGTTCAGGAGGGGACCCAGAAGTGCCTCAAAGGACCCAAGAGTTCAGGAGGGGACCCGCCCAAGAGTTCAGGAGGGACCCGCCCAGGAGTTCAGGAGGGACCCGCCCAGGAGTTCAGGGAGGGACTGAAGAATTCAGGAGGGGACCTAGGAGTTCAGGGGGTAACCCAAGAGTTCAGGAGCGGACCCAGGAATTCAGGAGGGGACCCAGGAGTGCCACAAAGGATCCAGAGTTCAGGAGAGGACTCAGGAATGCCCCAAAGGACCCAGGAGTTCAGGGGGGAACCCAGCCATTCTGAGGGAACCCAGGAGTGCCCCAAAGTACCCAGGAGTTCAAGAGGGGACCCACCCAGGAGTTCGGGAGGGGACCCACCCAGGAGTTCAGGAGGGGACCCAGCAGTGCCCCAAAGGGCCCAAGAGTTCAGGGGGGAACCCAAGAGTACTGAGGAGACCCAGAAGTGCCCCGAGGGACCCAGGAGTTCAGGGGTGAACCCAGGAGTTCTGAGGGGACCCAAGAGTTCCCCAAAGGACCCAAGAGCTTAGGAGGGGACCCAGGAGTGACCCAAAGGATCCAGAGTTCAGGAGGGGACCCAAGAGTTCAGGAGGGGACCCAGGAGTGCCCCAAAGGACCCAGGAGTACAGTGGGGGACCGAAGAGTTCAGGAGGGGGACCAGGAGTGCCCCAAAGGACCCAGGAGTTCAGTGGGGAACCCAGGAGTTCTGAGGGGACCCAAGAGTGCCCCAAAGGACCCAAGTGATCAGGAGGGCACCCAGGAGTTCAGGAGGGACCCACCCAGGTGTTCAGGAGGGACCCAACCAGGAGTTCAGGTGGGGACCCAGCAGTGCCCCAAAGGACCCAGGAGTGCCCCAAAGGATCCAGGGTTCAGGAGGGGACCCAAGAGTTCAGGAAGGACCCACCCAGGACTTCATGGCGGGACCCACCCAGGAGTTCAGGAGGGGACCCATTCAGGAGTTCAGGAGGGACCCATTCAGGAGTTCAGGAGGGACCCATTCAATAGTTCAGGAGGGAGACCAGGAGTGCCCCAAAGGACCCAGGAGTTCAGGAGGGACCCACCCAGGAGTTCAGGAGGGACCCACCCAGGAGTTCAGGAGGGACCCACCCAGGAGTTCAGGAGGGGAACCATGAGTTCTGAGGGGACCCATTCAGGAGTTCAGAACGGGGACCAGGAGTGCCCCAAAGGATCCAGAGTTCAGGAGGGGACCCAGGAATGCCCCAAAGGACCCAGGAGGTCAGAGAGGGACCCAGGGGTTCTTAGGGGACCCAAGAGTGCCCCAAACGACACAGGAGGTCAGGAGGGGACCCACCCAGGAGTTCAGGAGTGGACCCATTCAGGAGTTTAGGAGGGACCCATTCAATAGTTCAGGAGGGGGACCAGGAGTGCCCCAAGGGACCCAGGAGTTCAGGGTGGGACCCACCCAGGAGTTCAGGAGGGACCCACCCAGGGCCTGAGGAGGGGACCCAGGAGTTCTGAGGGGACCCATTCAGGAGTGCCCCAAAGGACCCAGGAGTTCAGGAGGGGACCCAAGAGTGCCCCAAAGGATCCAGAGTTCAGGAGGGGAGCCAAGAGTTCAGGAGAGGACCCGCCCAGGAGTTCAAGAGGGGACCCACCCAGGAGTTCGGGAGGGGACCCAGCAGTGCCCCAAAGGACCCAAGAGTTCAGGGGGGAACCCAAGAGTACTGAGGAGACCCAGAAGTGCCCCAAAGGACCCAGGAGTTCAGGGGTGAACCCAGGAGTTCTGAGGGGACCCAAGAGTTCCCCAAAGGACCCAAGAGCTTAGGAGGGGACCCAGGAGTGCCCCAAAGGATCCAGAGTTCAGGAGGGGACCCAAGAGTTCAGGAGGGGACCCAGGAGTGCCCCAAAGGACCCAGGAGTTCAGTGGGGGACCGAAGAGTTCAGGAGGGGGACCAGGAGTGCCCCAAAGGACCCAGGAGTTCTGTGGGGAACCCAGGAGTTCTAAGGGCACCCAAGAGTTCAGGAGGGCACCCAAGTGATCAGGAGGGACCCACCCAGGAGTTCAGGAGGGACCCACCCAGGAGTTCAGGAGGGGACCCAGCAGTGCCCCAAAGGACCCAGGAGTTCAGGGGGGAACCCAGGAGTGCCCCAAAGGATCCAGAGTTCAGGACGGGACCCAGGAGTGCCCCAAAGGATCCAGGGTTCAGGAGGGTACCCAAGAGTTCAGGAGGGACCCACCCAGGACTTCATGGCGGGACTCACCCAGGACTTTCTGAGGGGATCCAGGAGTTCTGAGGGGACCCATTCAGGAGTTCAGAAGGGACCCATTCAATAGTTCAGGACGGGGACCAGGAGTGCCCCAAAGGACCCAGGAGTTCAGGGTGGGACCCAAAAGTTCAGGAGGGACCCACCCAGGAGTTCAGGAGGGACCCACCCAGGACTTGAGGAGGGGACCCAGGAGTTCTGAGGGGACCCATTCAGGAGTTCAGGAGGAGGACCAGGAGTGCCCCAAAGGACCCAGGAGTTCAGGAGGGGACCCAGGAGTGCCCCAAAGGATCCAGAGTTCAGGAGGGGACCCAAGAGTACTGAGGAGACCCAGGAGTGCCCCAAAGAACCCAGGCGTTCAGGGGTGAACCCAGGAGTTCTGAGGGGACCCAAGAGTTCCCCAAAGGATGCAAGAGCTTAGGAGGGGACCCAGGAGTGCCCCAAAGGATCCAGAGTTCAGGAGGGGACCCAGGAGTGCCCCAAAGGACCCAGGAGGTCAGAGAGGGACCCAGGAGTTCTTAGGGGACCCAAGAGTGCCCCAAACGACACAGGAGTTCAGGAGGGGACCCACCCAGGAGTTCAGGAGGGGACCCAGGAGTTCAGGAGGGACCCACCCAGGACTTCATGGCGGGACCCACCCAGGACTTCAGGAGTGGACCCATTCAGGAGTTCAGGAGTGGACCCATTCAGGAGTTCAGGAGGGACCCATTCAGGAGTTTAGGAGGGACCCATTCAATAGTTCAGGAGGGGGACCAGGAGTGCCCCAAAGGATCCAGAGTTCAGGAGGGGACCCAGGAATGCCCAAAGGACCCAGGAGTTCAGGGGGCAACCCAGGCGTTCTGAGGGGACCCAGGAGTGCCCCAAGTACCCAGGAGTTCGGGAGGGGACCCACCCAGGAGTTCGGGAGGGGACCCACCCAGGAGTTCGGGAGGGGACCCACCCAGGAGTTCGGGAGGGGACCCACCCAGGAGTTTGGGAGGGGACCCAGCAGTGCCTCAAAGGACCCAGGAGTTCAGGGGGGAACCCAAGAGTACTGAGGAGACCCAGGAGTGCCCCAAAAAATCCAGAGTTCAGGAGGGGACCCAGGAGTGCCCCAAAGGATCCAGAGTTCAGGAGGGGACCCAGGAGTACCCGAAAGGATCCGGAGTTCAGGAGGGGACTCAAGAGTTCAGGAGTGACCCACCCAGCCCTTGAGGAGGGGACCCAGGAGTTCTGAGGGGACCCATTCAGGAGTTCAGGAGGGACCCATTCAGGAGTTCAGGAGGGACCCATTCAGGAGTTCAGGAGGGGGACCAGGAGTGCCCCAAAGGACCCAGGAGTTCAGGGTGGGACCCAAAAGTTCAGGAGGGACCAACCAAGGAGCTCATGGCGGGACCCACCCAGGACTTGAGGAGGGGACCCAGGAGTTCTGAGGGGACCCATTCAGGAGTTCAGGAGGGGGACCAGGAGTGCCCCAAAGGACCCAGGAGTTCAGGAGGGGACCCAAGAGTGCGCCAAAGGATCCAGAGTTCAGGAGGGGACCCGCCCAGGAGTTCAGGAGGGGACCCGCCCAGGAGTTCAGGAGGGGACCCGCCCAGGAGTGCCCCAAAGGATCCAGAGTTCAGGAGGGAACACAGGAATGCCCCAAAGGACCCAGGAGTTCAGGGGGGAACCCAGGCGTCCTGAGGGGACCCAGGAGTGCCCCAAAGTACCCAAGAGTTCGGGAGGGGACCCACCCAGGAGTTCGGGAGGGGACCCACCCAGGAGTTCGGGAGGGGACCCACCCAGGAGTTCGGGAGGGGACCCACCCAGGAGTGCCCCAAAGGACCCAGGAGTTCAGGGGGGAACCCAAGAGTACTGAGGAGACCCAGGAGTGCCCCAAAGGACCCAGGAGTTCAGGAGGGGACCCACCCAGGAGTTCAGGAGGGGACCCACCCAGGAGTTCAGGAGGGGACCTAGCAGTGCCCCAAAGGACCCAAGAGTTCAGGGGGGAACCCAGGAGTGCCCCAAAGGATCCAGAGTTCAGGAGGGGACCCAGGAGTGCCCCAAAGGACCCAGGAGGTCAGAGGGGGACCAAGGAGTTCTTAGGGGACCCAAGAGTGCCCCAAACGACCCAGGAGTTCAGGAGGGGACCCACCCAGGAGTTCAGAAGGGGACCCACCCAGGAGTTCAGGAGGGGACCTAGCAGTGCCCCAAAGGACCCAAGAGTTCAGGGGGGAACCCAGGAGTGCCCCAAAGGATCCAGAGTTCAGGAGTGGACCCAGGAGTGCCCCAAAGGATCCAGAGTTCAGGAGGGGACACAAGAGTTCAGGAGGGACCCACCCAGGACTTCAGGAGGGACCCATGCAGGAGTTCAGGAGGGACCCAAGTGTGCCCCAAAGGACCCAGGAGTTCAGGAGGGGACCCAAGAGTGCCCCAAAGGATCCAGAGTTCAGGAGGGGACCCGCCCAGGAGTTCAGGAGGGGACCCGCCCAGGAGTTCAGGAGGGGACCCGCCCAGGAGTTCAGGAGGGGACCCGCCCAGGAGTTCAGGAGGGGACCCGCCCAGGAGTTCAGGAGGGGACCCGCCCAGGAGTTCAGGAGGGGACCCGCCCAGGAGTTCAGGAGGGGACCCGCCCAGGAGTTCAGGAGGGGACCCGCCCAGGAGTTCAGGAGGGGACCCGCCCAGGAGTTCAGGGAGGGACTGAAGAATTCAGGAGGGGACCTAGGAGTTCAGGGGGTAACCCAAGAGTTCAGGAGTGGACCCAGGAGTTAGGAGAGGACCCAGGAGTTCAGGAGGGGACCCAGGAGTGCCCCAAAGGACCCAGGAGTTCAGGAGGGGACCCAGCAGTGCCCCAAAGGACCCAGGAGTTCAGGGGGGAACCCAGGAGTGCCCCAAAGTACCCAGGAGTTCAGGGGGAACCCAGGCGTTCTGAGGGGACCCAGGAGTGCCCCAAAGTACCCAAGAGTTCAGAGGGGACCCAGGAGTTCGGGAGGGACCCACCCAGGAGTTCGGGAGGGGACCCAGCAGTGCCCCAAAGGACCCAGGAGTTCTGAGGGGACCCAAGAGTTCACCAAAGACCCAAGAGTTCAGGAGTGGACCCAGCAGTGCCCCAAAGGACCCAGGAGTTCAGGGGGTAACACAGGAGTTCGGAGGGGACCCAGGAGTTCAGGAGGGGACCCAGGCGTTCTTAGGGTACCCAGCAGTGCCCCAAAGTACCCAGGAGTTCGGGAGGGGACGCACCCAGGAGTTCGGGAGGGGACGCACCCAGGAGTTCGGGAGGGGACGCACCCAGGAGTTCGGGAGGGGACGCACCCAGGAGTTCAGGAGCGGACCCATCAGTGCCCCAAAGGACCCAGGAGTTCAGGGGGGAACACAGGAGTTCGGAGGGGACCCAGGAGTTCAGGAGGGGACCCAGGCGTTCTGAGGGGACCCAGGAGTGCCCCAAAGTACCCAAGAGTTCAGGAGGGGACGCGCCCAGGAGTTCAGGAGGGACGCGCCCAGGAGTTCAGGAGGGACGCGCCCAGGAGTTCAGGAGGGACGCGCCCAGGAGTTCAGGGAGGGACGCGCCCAGGAGTTCAGGGAGGGACTGAAGAATTCAGGAGGGGACCTAGGAGTTCAGGGGGTAACCCAAGAGTTCAGGAGCGGACCCAGGAGTTAGGAGAGGACCCAGGAGTTCCCCAAAGGACCCAGGAGTTCAGGAGGGGACCCAGGAGTGCCCCAAAGGACCCAGGAGTTCAGGAGGGGACCCAGCAGTGCCCCAAAGGACCCAGGAGTTCAGGGGAGAACCCAGGAGTGCCCCAAAGTACCCAGGATTTCAGGGGGAACCCAGGCGTTCTGAGGGGACCCAGGAGTGCCCCAAAGTACCCAAGAGTTCGGGAGGGGACCCAGGAATTCGAGAGGGACCCACCCAGGAGTTCAGGAGCGGGCCCATTAGTGCCCCAAAGGACCCAGGAGTTCAGGGGGGAACACAGGAGTTCGGAGGGGACCCAGGAGTTCAGGAGGGACCCACCCAGGAGTTCAGGAGGGACCCACCCAGGAGTTCGGGAGGGGACCCAGCAGTGCTCCAAAGGACCCAGGAGTTCTGAGGGGACCCAAGAGTTCACCAAAGGACCCAAGAGTTCACCAAAGGACCCAAGAGTTCAGGAGTGGACCCAGGAGTGCCCCAAAGGATCCAGAGTTCAGGAGGGGACCCTCCCAGGAGTTCAGGAGGGGACCCAGGCGTTCTGAGGGGACCCAGGAGTGCCCCAAAGTACCTAAGAGTTCAGGAGGGGACCCAGGAGTTCGAGAGGGACCCACCCAGGAGTTCAGGAGCGGGCCCATTAGTGCCCCAAAGGACCCAGGAGTTCAGGGGGGAACACAGGAGTTCGGAGGGGACCCAGGAGTTCAGGAGGGGACCCAGGCGTTCTGAGGGGACCCAGGAGTGCCCCAAAGTACCCAAGAGTTCAGGAGGGGACCCAGGAGTTCGAGAGGGACCCACCCAGGAGTTCAGGAGCGGGCCCATTAGTGCCCCAAAGGACCCAGGAGTTCAGGGGGGAACACAGGAGTTCGGAGGGGACCCAGGCGTTCTGAGGGGACCCAGGAGTGCCCCAAAGTACCCAAGAGTTCAGGAGGGGACCCGCCCAGGAGTTCAGGAGGGGACCCGCCCAGGAGTTCAGGAGGGGACCCGCCCAGGAGTTCAGGAGGGGACCCGCCCAGGAGTTCAGGAGGGGACCCGCCCAGGAGTTCAGGAGGGGACCCGCCCAGGAGTTCAGGAGGGGACCCGCCCAGGAGTTCAGGAGGGGACCCGCCCAGGAGTTCAGGGAGGGACTGAAGAATTCAGGAGGGGACCTAGGAGTTCAGGGGGTAACCCAAGAGTTCAGGAGCGGACCCAGGAGTTCAGGAGAGGACCCAGGAGTGCCCCAAAGGACCCAGGAGGTCAGGAGGGGACCCAGCAGTGCCTCAAATGACCCAGGAGTTCAGGGGGGAACCCAGGAGTGCCCCAAAGTACCCAGGAGTTCGGGAGGGACCCACCCAGGAGTTCGGGAGGGACCCACCCAGGAGTTCGGGAGGGACCCACCCAGGAGTTCGGGAGGGACCCACCCAGGAGTTCGGGAGGGACCCACCCAGGAGTTCGGGAGGGGACCCAGCAGTGCCCCAAAGGACCCAGGAGTTCTGAGGGGACCCAAGAGTTCACCAAAGACTCAAGAGTTCAGGAGTGGACCCAGGAGTGCCCCAAAGGATCCAGAGTTCAGGAGGGGACCCGCCCAGGACTTCAGGAGGGGACCCGCCCAGGACTTCAGGAGGGGACCCGCCCAGGACTTCAGGAGGGGACCCGCCCAGGACTTCAGGAGGGGACCCGCCCAGGACTTCAGGAGGGGACCCGCCCAGGACTTCAGGAGGGGACCCGCCCAGGACTTCAGGAGGGGACCCGCCCAGGACTTCAGGAGGGGACTTAGGAGTTCAGGGGGTAACCCAAGAGTTCAGGAGCGGACCCAGGAGTTCAGGAGAGGACCCAGGAGTGCCCCAAAGGACCCAGGAGTGCCCCAAGGTACCCAGGAGTTCAGGAGGGGACCCAGCAGTGCCCAAAGGACCCAGGAGATCAGGGGGGAACCCAGAAGTTCAGGAGGGGACCGAGGAGTGCCCCAAAGGATCCAGAGTTCAGGAAGGGACCCAGGAGTACGGGAGGGGACCCACCCAGGAGTTCGGGACGGGACCCACCCAGGAGTTCGGGACGGGACCCACCCAGGAGTTCGGGACGGGACGCAGCAGAGCCCCAAAGGACCCAGGAGTTCAGGGGTGAACCCAGGAGTTCTAAGGGGACCCAAGAGTTCCCCAAAGGACCCAAGAGCTTAGGAGGGGACCCAGGAGTGCCCCAAAGGATCGAGAGTTCAGGAGGGGACCCAGGAGTGCCCCAAAGGACCCAGGAGTTCAGGGGGGAACCCAGGCGTCCTGAGGGGACCCAGGAGTGCCCCAAAGTACCCAAGAGTTCGGGAGGGGACCCACCCAGGAGTTCGGGAGGGGACCCACCCAGGAGTTCGGGAGGGGACCCAGCAGTGCCCCAAAGGACCCAGGAGTTCAGGGGGGAACCCAAGAGTACTGAGGAGACCCAGGAGTGCCCCAAAGGACCCAGGAGTTCAGGAGGGGACCCACCCAGGAGTTCAGGAGGGGACCCACCCAGGAGTTCAGGAGGGGACCCACCCAGGAGTTCAGGAGGGGGACCAGGAGTGCCCCAAAGGACCCAGGAGTTCAGGGGGGAACCCAGGCGTTCTGAGGGGACCCAGGAGTGCCCCAAAGTACCTAAGAGTTCAGGAGGGGACCCAGGAGTTCGAGAGGGACCCACCCAGGAGTTCAGGAGCGGGCCCATTAGTGCCCCAAAGGACCCAGGAGTTCAGGGGGGAACACAGGAGTTCGGAGGGGACCCAGGAGTTGAGGAGGGGACCCAGGCGTTCTGAGGGGACCCAGGAGTGCCCCAAAGTACCCAAGAGTTCAGGAGGGGACGCGCCCAGGAGTTCAGGAGGGACGCGCCCAGGAGTTCAGGAGGGACGCGCCCAGGAGTTCAGGGAGGGACTGAAGAATTCAGGAGGGGACCTAGGAGTTCAGGGGGTAACCCAAGAGTTCAGGAGCGGACCCAGGAGTTAGGAGAGGACCCAGGAGTTCCCCAAAGGACCCAGGAGTTCAGGAGGGGACCCAGGAGTGCCCCAAAGGACCCAGGAGTTCAGGAGGGGACCCAGCAGTGCCCCAAAGGACCCAGGAGTTCAGGGGAGAACCCAGGAGTGCCCCAAAGTACCCAGGATTTCAGGGGGAACCCAGGCGTTCTGAGGGGACCCAGGAGTGCCCCAAAGTACCCAAGAGTTCAGGAGGGGACCCGCCCAGGAGTTCAGGAGGGGACCCGCCCAGGAGTTCAGGAGGGGACCCGCCCAGGAGTTCAGGAGGGGACCCGCCCAGGAGTTCAGGAGGGGACCCGCCCAGGAGTTCAGGAGGGGACCCGCCCAGGAGTTCAGGGAGGGACTGAAGAATTCAGGAGGGGACCTAGGAGTTCAGGGGGTAACCCAAGAGTTCAGGAGCGGACCCAGGAGTTCAGGAGAGGACCCAGGAGTGCCCCAAAGGACCCAGGAGGTCAGGAGGGGACCCAGCAGTGCCTCAAAGGACCCAGGAGTTCAGGGGGGAACCCAGGAGTGCCCCAAAGTACCCAGGAGTTCGGGAGGGACCCACCCAGGAGTTCGGGAGGGACCCACCCAGGAGTTCGGGAGGGACCCACCCAGGAGTTCGGGAGGGACCCACCCAGGAGTTCGGGAGGGGACCCAGCAGTGCCCCAAAGGACCCAGGAGTTCTGAGGGGACCCAAGAGTTCACCAAAGACTCAAGAGTTCAGGAGCGGACCCAGGAGTTCAGGAGAGGACCCAGGAGTGCCCCAAAGGACCCAGGAGTGCCCCAAGGTACCCAGGAGTTCAGGAGGGGACCCAGCAGTGCCCAAAGGACCCAGGAGATCAGGGGGGAACCCAGAAGTTCAGGAGGGGACCGAGGAGTACCCCAAAGGATCCAGTCTTCAGGAGAGGACCCAGGAGTGCCCCAAAGGATCCAGAGTTCAGGAAGGGACCCAGGAGTACGGGAGGGGACCCACCCAGGAGTTCGGGACGGGACCCACCCACGAGTTCGGGACGGGACCCACCCAGGAGTTCGGGACGGGACCCAGCAGAGCCCCAAAGGACCCAGGAGTTCAGGGGTGAACCCAGGAGTTCTAAGGGGACCCAAGAGTTCCCCAAAGGACCCAAGAGCTTAGGAGGGGACCCAGGAGTGCCCCAAAGGATCCAGAGTTCAGGAGGGGACCCAGGAGTGCCCCAAAGGACCCAGGAGTTCAGGGGGGAACCCAGGCGTCCTGAGGGGACCCAGGAGTGCCCCAAAGTACCCAAGAGTTCGGGAGGGGACCCACCCAGGAGTTCGGGAGGGGACCCACCCAGGAGTTCGGGAGGGGACCCAGCAGTGCCCCAAAGGACCCAGGAGTTCAGGGGGGAACCCAAGAGTACTGAGGAGACCCAGGAGTGCCCCAAAGGACCCAGGAGTTCAGGAGGGGACCCACCCAGGAGTTCAGGAGGGGACCCACCCAGGAGTTCAGGAGGGGGACCAGGAGTGCCCCAAAGGACCCAGGAGTTCAGGGGGGAACCCAGGCGTTCTGAGGGGACCCAGGAGTGCCCCAAAGTACCTAAGAGTTCAGGAGGGGACCCAGGAGTTCGAGAGGGACCCACCCAGGAGTTCAGGAGCGGGCCCATTAGTGCCCCAAAGGACCCAGGAGTTCAGGGGGGAACACAGGAGTTCGGAGGGGACCCAGGAGTTGAGGAGGGGACCCAGGCGTTCTGAGGGGACCCAGGAGTGCCCCAAAGTACCCAAGAGTTCAGGAGGGGACGCGCCCAGGAGTTCAGGAGGGACGCGCCCAGGAGTTCAGGAGGGACGCGCCCAGGAGTTCAGGGAGGGACTGAAGAATTCAGGAGGGGACCTAGGAGTTCAGGGGGTAACCCAAGAGTTCAGGAGCGGACCCAGGAGTTAGGAGAGGACCCAGGAGTTCCCCAAAGGACCCAGGAGTTCAGGAGGGGACCCAGGAGTGCCCCAAAGGACCCAGGAGTTCAGGAGGGGACCCAGCAGTGCCCCAAAGGACCCAGGAGTTCAGGGGAGAACCCAGGAGTGCCCCAAAGTACCCAGGATTTCAGGGGGAACCCAGGCGTTCTGAGGGGACCCAGGAGTGCCCCAAAGTACCCAAGAGTTCAGGAGGGGACCCGCCCAGGAGTTCAGGAGGGGACCCGCCCAGGAGTTCAGGAGGGGACCCGCCCAGGACTTCAGGAGGGGACCCGCCCAGGACTTCAGGAGGGGACTTAGGAGTTCAGGGGGTAACCCAAGAGTTCAGGAGCGGACCCAGGAGTTCAGGAGAGGACCCAGGAGTGCCCCAAAGGACCCAGGAGTGCCCCAAGGTACCCAGGAGTTCAGGAGGGGACCCAGCAGTGCCCAAAGGACCCAGGAGATCAGGGGGGAACCCAGAAGTTCAGGAGGGGACCGAGGAGTACCCCAAAGGATCCAGTCTTCAGGAGAGGACCCAGGAGTGCCCCAAAGGATCCAGAGTTCAGGAAGGGACCCAGGAGTACGGGAGGGGACCCACCCAGGAGTTCGGGACGGGACCCACCCACGAGTTCGGGACGGGACCCACCCAGGAGTTCGGGACGGGACCCAGCAGAGCCCCAAAGGACCCAGGAGTTCAGGGGTGAACCCAGGAGTTCTAAGGGGACCCAAGAGTTCCCCAAAGGACCCAAGAGCTTAGGAGGGGACCCAGGAGTGCCCCAAAGGATCCAGAGTTCAGGAGGGGACCCAGGAGTGCCCCAAAGGACCCAGGAGTTCAGGGGGGAACCCAGGCGTCCTGAGGGGACCCAGGAGTGCCCCAAAGTACCCAAGAGTTCGGGAGGGGACCCACCCAGGAGTTCGGGAGGGGACCCACCCAGGAGTTCGGGAGGGGACCCAGCAGTGCCCCAAAGGACCCAGGAGTTCAGGGGGGAACCCAAGAGTACTGAGGAGACCCAGGAGTGCCCCAAAGGACCCAGGAGTTCAGGAGGGGACCCACCCAGGAGTTCAGGAGGGGACCCACCCAGGAGTTCAGGAGGGGACCCACCCAGGAGTTCAGGAGGGGGACCAGGAGTGCCCCAAAGGACCCAGGAGTTCAGGGGGGAACCCAGGCGTTCTGAGGGGACCCAGGAGTGCCCCAAAGTACCTAAGAGTTCAGGAGGGGACCCAGGAGTTCGAGAGGGACCCACCCAGGAGTTCAGGAGCGGGCCCATTAGTGCCCCAAAGGACCCAGGAGTTTAGGGGGGAACACAGGAGTTCGGAGGGGACCCAGGAGTTGAGGAGGGGACCCAGGCGTTCTGAGGGGACCCAGGAGTGCCCCAAAGTACCCAAGAGTTCAGGAGGGGACGCGCCCAGGAGTTCAGGAGGGACGCGCCCAGGAGTTCAGGAGGGACGCGCCCAGGAGTTCAGGGAGGGACTGAAGAATTCAGGAGGGGACCTAGGAGTTCAGGGGGTAACCCAAGAGTTCAGGAGCGGACCCAGGAGTTAGGAGAGGACCCAGGAGTTCCCCAAAGGACCCAGGAGTTCAGGAGGGGACCCAGGAGTGCCCCAAAGGACCCAGGAGTTCAGGAGGGGACCCAGCAGTGCCCCAAAGGACCCAGGAGTTCAGGGGAGAACCCAGGAGTGCCCCAAAGTACCCAGGATTTCAGGGGGAACCCAGGCGTTCTGAGGGGACCCAGGAGTGCCCCAAAGTACCCAAGAGTTCGGGAGGGGACCCAGGAATTCGAGAGGGACCCACCCAGGAGTTCAGGAGCGGGCCCATTAGTGCCCCAAAGGACCCAGGAGTTCAGGGGGGAACACAGGAGTTCGGAGGGGACCCAGGAGTTCAGGAGGGACCCACCCAGGAGTTCAGGAGGGACCCACCCAGGAGTTCGGGAGGGGACCCAGCAGTGCTCCAAAGGACCCAGGAGTTCTGAGGGGACCCAAGAGTTCACCAAAGGACCCAAGAGTTCACCAAAGGACCCAAGAGTTCAGGAGTGGACCCAGGAGTGCCCCAAAGGATCCAGAGTTCAGGAGGGGACCCTCCCAGGAGTTCAGGAGGGGACCCAGGCGTTCTGAGGGGACCCAGGAGTGCCCCAAAGTACCTAAGAGTTCAGGAGGGGACCCAGGAGTTCGAGAGGGACCCACCCAGGAGTTCAGGAGCGGGCCCATTAGTGCCCCAAAGGACCCAGGAGTTCAGGGGCGAACACAGGAGTTCGGAGGGGACCCAGGAGTTCAGGAGGGGACCCAGGCGTTCTGAGGGGACCCAGGAGTGCCCCAAAGTACCCAAGAGTTCAGGAGGGGACCCAGGAGTTCGAGAGGGACCCACCCAGGAGTTCAGGAGCGGGCCCATTAGTGCCCCAAAGGACCCAGGAGTTCAGGGGGGAACACAGGAGTTCGGAGGGGACCCAGGAGTTCAGGAGGGGACCCAGGCGTTCTGAGGGGACCCAGGAGTGCCCCAAAGTACCCAAGAGTTCAGGAGGGGACCCGCCCAGGAGTTCAGGAGGGGACCCGCCCAGGAGTTCAGGAGGGGACCCGCCCAGGAGTTCAGGAGGGGACCCGCCCAGGAGTTCAGGGAGGGACTGAAGAATTCAGGAGGGGACCTAGGAGTTCAGGGGGTAACCCAAGAGTTCAGGAGCGGACCCAGGAGTTCAGGAGAGGACCCAGGAGTGCCCCAAAGGACCCAGGAGGTCAGGAGGGGACCCAGCAGTGCCTCAAAGGACCCAGGAGTTCAGGGGGGAACCCAGGAGTGCCCCAAAGTACCCAGGAGTTCGGGAGGGACCCACCCAGGAGTTCGGGAGGGACCCACCCAGGAGTTCGGGAGGGACCCACCCAGGAGTTCGGGAGGGGACCCACCCAGGAGTTCGGGAGGGGACCCAGCAGTGCCCCAAAGGACCCAGGAGTTCTGAGGGGACCCAAGAGTTCACCAAAGACTCAAGAGTTCAGGAGTGGACCCAGGAGTGCCCCAAAGGATCCAGAGTTCAGGAGGGGACCCGCCCAGGACTTCAGGAGGGGACCCGCCCAGGACTTCAGGAGGGGACCCGCCCAGGACTTCAGGAGGGGACCCGCCCAGGACTTCAGGAGGGGACCCGCCCAGGACTTCAGGAGGGGACCCGCCCAGGACTTCAGGAGGGGACCCGCCCAGGACTTCAGGAGGGGACCCGCCCAGGACTTCAGGAGGGGACTTAGGAGTTCAGGGGGTAACCCAAGAGTTCAGGAGCGGACCCAGGAGTTCAGGAGAGGACCCAGGAGTGCCCCAAAGGACCCAGGAGTGCCCCAAGGTACCCAGGAGTTCAGGAGGGGACCCAGCAGTGCCCAAAGGACCCAGGAGATCAGGGGGGAACCCAGAAGTTCAGGAGGGGACCGAGGAGTACCCCAAAGGATCCAGTCTTCAGGAGAGGACCCAGGAGTGCCCCAAAGGATCCAGAGTTCAGGAAGGGACCCAGGAGTACGGGAGGGGACCCACCCAGGAGTTCGGGACGGGACCCACCCAGGAGTTCGGGACGGGACCCACCCAGGAGTTCGGGACGGGACCCAGCAGAGCCCCAAAGGACCCAGGAGTTCAGGGGTGAACCCAGGAGTTCTAAGGGGACCCAAGAGTTCCCCAAAGGACCCAAGAGCTTAGGAGGGGACCCAGGAGTGCCCCAAAGGATCGAGAGTTCAGGAGGGGACCCAGGAGTGCCCCAAAGGACCCAGGAGTTCAGGGGGGAACCCAGGCGTCCTGAGGGGACCCAGGAGTGCCCCAAAGTACCCAAGAGTTCGGGAGGGGACCCACCCAGGAGTTCGGGAGGGGACCCACCCAGGAGCTCGGGAGGGGACCCAGCAGTGCCCCAAAGGACCCAGGAGTTCAGGGGGGAACCCAAGAGTACTGAGGAGACCCAGGAGTGCCCCAAAGGACCCAGGAGTTCAGGAGGGGACCCACCCAGGAGTTCAGGAGGGGACCCACCCAGGAGTTCAGGAGGGGACCCACCCAGGAGTTCAGGAGGGGGACCAGGAGTGCCCCAAAGGACCCAGGAGTTCAGGGGGGAACCCAGGCGTTCTGAGGGGACCCAGGAGTGCCCCAAAGTACCTAAGAGTTCAGGAGGGGACCCAGGAGTTCGAGAGGGACCCACCCAGGAGTTCAGGAGCGGGCCCATTAGTGCCCCAAAGGACCCAGGAGTTCAGGGGGGAACACAGGAGTTCGGAGGGGACCCAGGAGTTCAGGAGGGGACCCAGGCGTTCTGAGGGGACCCAGGAGTGCCCCAAAGTACCCAAGAGTTCAGGAGGGGACCCGCCCAGGAGTTCAGGAGGGGACCCGCCCAGGAGTTCAGGAGGGGACCCGCCCAGGAGTTCAGGAGGGGACCCGCCCAGGAGTTCAGGAGGGGACCCGCCCAGGAGTTCAGGAGGGGACCCGCCCAGGAGTTCAGGAGGGGACCCGCCCAGGAGTTCAGGAGGGGACCCGCCCAGGAGTTCAGGAGGGGACCCGCCCAGGAGTTCAGGAGGGGACCCGCCCAGGAGTTCAGGAGGGACCCGCCCAGGAGTTCAGGGAGGGACTGAAGAATTCAGGAGGGGACCTAGGAGTTCAGGGGGTAACCCAAGAGTTCAGGAGCGGACCCAGGAGTTAGGAGAGGACCCAGGAGTGCCCCAAAGGACCCAGGAGTTCAGGAGGGGACCCAGGAGTGCCCCAAAGGACCCAGGAGTGCCCCAAAGGACCCAGGAGTTCAGGAGGGGACCCAGCAGTGCCCCAAAGGACCCAGGAGTTCAGGGGGAACCCAGGCGTTCTGAGGGGACCCAGGAGTGCCCCAAACTACCCAAGAGTTCAGGAGGGGACCCAGGAGTTCAGGAGGGACCCACCCAGGAGTTCAGGAGGGACCTACCCAGGAGTTCGGGAGGGGACCCAGCAGTGCTCCAAAGGACCCAGGAGTTCTGAGGGGACCCAAGAGTTCACCAAAGGACCCAAGAGTTCACCAAAGGACCCAAGAGTTCAGGAGTGGACCCAGGAGTGCCCCAAAGGATCCAGAGTTCAGGAGGGGACCCTCCCAGGAGTTCAGGAGGGGACCCAGCAGTGCCCCAAAGGACCCAGGAGTTCAGGGGGTAACACAGGAGTTCGGAGGGGACCCAGGAGTTCAGTAGGGGACCCAGGCGTTCTGAGGGTACCGAGGAGTGCCCCAAAGTACCCAGGAGTTCGGGAGGGGACCCACCCAGGAGTTCGGGAGGGGACCCACCCAGGAGTTCGGGAGGGGACCCAGCAGTGCCCCAAAGGACCCAAAAGTTCAGGAGGGACCCACCCAGGAGTTCATGGCGGGACCCACCCAGGACTTCAGGAGGGGACCCATTCAGGAGTTCAGGAGGGGGACCACGAGTGCCCCAAAGGACCCAGGAGTTCAGGAGGGGACCCAGGATTGCCCCAAAGGATCCAGAGTTCAGGAGGGGACCCGCCCAAGAGTTCAGGAGGGGACCCGCCCAGGAGTTCAGGAGGGGACCCGCCCAGGAGTTCAGGAGGGGACCCGCCCAGGAGTTCAGGAGGGGACCCGCCCAGGAGTTCAGGAGGGGACCCGCCCAGGAGTTCAGGAGGGGACCCGCCCAGGAGTTCAGGAGGGGACCCGCCCAGGAGTTCAGGAGGGGACCCGCCCAGGAGTTCAGGGAGGGACTGAAGAATTCAGGAGGGGACCTAGGAGTTCAGGGGGTAACCCAAGAGTTCAGGAGCGGACCCAGGAGTTCAGGAGAGGACCCAGGAGTGCCGCAAAGGACCCAGGAGTTCAGGAGGGGACCCAGGAGTGCCCCAAAGGATCCAGAGTTCAGGAGGGGACCCAGCAGTGCCCCAAAGGACCCAGGAGTTCAGGGGGGAACCCAGGCATTCTGAGGGGACCCAGGAGTGCCCCAAAGTACCCAAGAGTTCAGGAGGGGACCCAGGAGTTCGGGAGGGACCCACCCAGGAGTTCGGGAGGGGACCCAGCAGTGTTCCAAAGGACCCAGGAGTTCAGGGTGGAACCCAAAAGTACTGAGGATACCCAGCAGTGCCCTAAAGGACCCAGGAGTTCTGAGGGGACCCAAGAGTTCACCAAAGGACCCAAGAGTTCAGGAAGGGACCCAGGAGTGCCCCAAAGGATCCAGAGTTCAGGAGGGGACCCAGCAGTGCCCCAAAGGACCCAGGAGTTCAGGAGGGGACCCAGGCGTTCTGAAAGGACCCAAGAGTGCCTCAAAGTACCCAGGAGTTCGGGAGGGGGCCCACCCAGGAGTTCGGGAGGGGGCCCACCCAGGAGTTCGGGAGGGGGCCCACCCAGGAGTTCGGGAGGGGGCCCACCCAGGAGTTCGGGAGGGGGCCCACCCAGGAGTTCGGGAGGGGGCCCACCCAGGAGTTCGGGAGGGGGTCCAGCAGTGCCCCAAAGGACCCAGGAGTTCAGGAGGGGACCCAGGAGCTCAGGAGGGGACCCAGGAGTGCCCCAAAGGACCCAGGAGTTCAGTGGGGGACCGAAGAGTTCAGGAGGGGGACCAGGAGTGCCCCAAAGGACCCAGGAGTTCAGGGGGGAACCCAGGAGTTCTGAGGGGACCCAGGAGTGCCCCAAAGGAACCAGGAGTTCATGGGGGAACTCAGGAGTGCCCCAAAGGATCCAGAGTTCAGGAGGGGACCCAGGAGTGCCCCAAAGGATCCAGAGTTCAGGAGGAGACCCAGGAGTTCAGGAGGAGACCCAGGAGTTCAGGAGGGACCCACCCAGCAGTTCAGGAGGGACCCACCCAGGAGTTCGGGAGGGGACCCAGCAGTGCTCCAAAGGACCCAGGAGTTCTGAGGGGACCCAAGAGTTCACCAAAGGACCCAAGAGTTCACCAAAGGACCCAAGAGTTCAGGAGTGGACCCAGGAGTGCCCCAAAGGATCCAGAGTTCAGGAGGGGACCCTCCCAGGAGTTCAGGAGGGGACCCAGCAGTGCCCCAAAGGACCCAGGAGTTCAGGGGGTAACACAGGAGTTCGGAGGGGACCCAGGAGTTCAGTAGGGGACCCACGCGTTCTGAGGGTACCGAGGAGTGCCCCAAAGTACCCAGGAGTTCGGGAGGGGACCCACCCAGGAGTTAGGGAGGGGACCCACCCAGGAGTTCGGGAGGGGACCCAGCAGTGCCCCAAAGGACCCAAAAGTTCAGGAGGGACCCACCCAGGACTTCAGGAGGGGACCCATTCAGGAGTTCAGGAGGGGGACCACGAGTGCCCCAAAGGACCCAGGAGTTCAGGAGGGGACCCAGGATTGCCCCAAAGGATCCAGAGTTCAGGAGGGGACCCGCCCAGGAGTTCAGGAGGGGACCCGCCCAGGAGTTCAGGAGGGGACCCGCCCAGGAGTTCGGGAGGGGACCCGCCCAGGAGTTCGGGAGGGGGCCCACCCAGGAGTTCGGGAGGGGGCCCACCCAGGAGTTCGGGAGGGGGCCCACCCAGGAGTTCGGGAGGGGGCCCACCCAGGAGTTCGGGAGGGGGCCCACCCAGGAGTTCGGGAGGGGGCCCACCCAGGAGTTCGGGAGGGGGCCCACCCAGGAGTTCGGGAGGGGGCCCACCCAGGAGTTCGGGAGGGGGCCCACCCAGGAGTTCGGGAGGGGGCCCAGCAGTGCCCCAAAGGACCCAGGAGTTCAGGAGGGGACCCAGGAGCTCAGGAGGGGACCCAGGAGTGCCCCAAAGGACCCAGGAGTTCAGTGGGGGACCGAAGAGTTCAGGAGGGGGACCAGGAGTGCCCCAAAGGACCCAGGAGTTCAGGGGGGAACCCAGGAGTTCTGAGGGGACCCAGGAGTGCCCCAAAGGAACCAGGAGTTCATGGGGGAACTCAGGAGTGCCCCAAAGGATCCAGAGTTCAGGAGGGGACCCAGGAGTGCCCCAAAGGATCCAGAGTTCAGGAGGGGACCCAAGAGTTCATTAGGGACCCACCCAGGACTTCATGGCGGGACCCAGCCAGGACTTCATGGCGGGACCCACCCAGGACTTCAGGAGGGACCCATTCAGGAGTTCAGGAGGGGGACCAGGAGTGCCCCAAAGGACCCAGGAGTTCAGGGGGGAACCCAGGCGTTCTGAGGGGACCCAGGAGTGCCCCAAAGTACCCAAGAGTTCAGGAGGGGACCCAGGAGTTCGAGACGGACCCACCCAGGAGTTCTGGAGGGACCCACCCAGGAGTTCATGAGCGGACCCATCAGTGTCTCAAAGGACCCAGGAGTTCAGGGGGGAACACAGGAGTTCGGAGGGGACCCAGGAGTGCCCCAAAGTACCCAAGAGTTCAGCAGGGTACCCAAGAGTTCAGGAGGGGACCCAAGAGAACAGGAGGGGACCCGCCCAGGAGTTCAGGAGGGGACCCAGGAGTTAGGAGAGGACCCAGGAGTGCCCCAAAGGACCCAGGAGTTCAGGAGGGGACCCAGGAGTGCCCCAAAAGACCCAGGAGTTCAGGAGGGGACCCAGCAGTGCCCCAAAGGACCCAGGAGTTCAGGAGGGGACCCAGCAGTGCCCCAAAGGACCCAGGAGTTCAGGGGGGAACCCAGGAGTGCCCCAAAGTACCCAGGAGTTCAGGGGGAACCCAGGCGTTCTGAGGGGACCCAGGAGTGCCCCAAAGTACCCAAGAGTTCAGGAGGGGACCCAGGAGTTCGGGAGGGACCCACCCAGGAGTTCAGGAGGGACCCACCCAGGAGTTCGGGAGGGGTCCCAGCAGTGCTCCAAGGGACCCAGGAGTTCAGGGGGGAACCCAGGAGTTCGGAGGGGATCCAGGAGTGCCCCAAAGGACCCAGGAGTTCAGGGGGGAACACAGGAGTTCGGAGGGGACCCAGGAGTTCAGTAGGGGACCCAGGCGTTCTGAGGGTACCCAGGAGTGCCCCAAAGTACCCAGGAGTTCGGGAGGGGACCCACCCAGGAGTTCAGGAGGGGACCCAGCAGTGCCCCAAAGGACCCAAAAGTTCAGGAGGGACCCACCCAGGAGTTTATGGCGGGACCCACCCAGGACTTCAGGAGGGGACCCATTCAGGAGTTCAGGAGGGGGACCAGGAGTGCCCCAAAGGACCCAAGAGTTCAGGAGGGGACCCAGGATTGCCCCAAAGGATCCAGAGTTCAGGAGGGGACCCGCCCAGGAGTTCTGAGGGGACCCGCCCAGGAGTTCAGGAGGGGACCGGGAGTTCAGGGAGGGACTGAAGAATTCAGGAGGGGACCTAGGAGTTCAGGGGGTAACCCAAGAGTTCAGGAGCGGACCCAGGAGTTCAGGAGAGGACCCAGGAGTGCCCCAAAGGACCTAGGAGTTCAGGAGGGGACCCAGCAGTGCCCCAAAGGACCCTGGAGTTCAGGGGGGAACCCAGGAGTGCCCCAAAGTACCCAGGAGTTCAGGGGGAACCCAGGCGTTCTGAGGGGACCCAGGAGTGCCCCAAAGTACCCAAGAGTTCAGGAGGGGACCCAGGAGTTCAGGAGAGACCCACCCAGGAGTTCGGGAGGGGACCCAGCAGTGCCCCAAAGGACCTAGGAGTTCTGAGGGGACCCAAGAGTTCACCAAAGACCCAAGAGTTCAGGAGTGGACCCAGGAGTGCCCCAAAGGACCCAGGAGTTCAGTGGGGGACCGAAGAGTTCAGGAGGGGGACCAGGAGTGCCCCAAAGGACCCAGAGTTCAGGAGGGGACTCAGGAGTGCCCCAAAGGATCCAGAGTTCAGGAGGGGACCCAAGAGTTCAGGAGGGACCCACCCAGGACTTCATGGCAGGACCCACCCAGGACTTCATGGCGGGACCCACCCAGGAGTTCAGGAGGGACCCATTGAGGAGTTCAGGAGGGACCCAATCAATAGTTCAGGAGGGGGACCAGGAGTGCCCCAAAGGACCCAGGAGTTCAGGGGGGAACCCAGGCGTTCTGAGGG
The DNA here is from genome assembly GCF_037038585.1 of Patagioenas fasciata. NCBI lineage: Eukaryota > Metazoa > Chordata > Aves > Columbiformes > Columbidae > Patagioenas > Patagioenas fasciata. Next base: position 432,501 of record NW_027288760.1, on the reverse strand, counting down.
GATCCAGGAGTGCCCCAAAGTACCCAAGAGTTCGGGAGGGGACCCAGGAATTCGACAGGGACCCACCCAGGAGTTCAGGAGCGGACCCATCAGTGCCCCAAAGGACCCAGGAGTTCAGGGGGGAACACAGGAGTTCGGAGGGGACCCAGGAGTTCAGGAGGGGACCCAGGCGTTCTGAGGGGACCCAGGAGTGCCCCAAAGTACCCAAGAGTTCAGGAGGGGACGCGCCCAGGAGTTCAGGAGGGACGCGCCCAGGAGTTCAGGAGGGACGCGCCCAGGAGTTCAGGAGGGACGCGCCCAGGAGTTCAGGGAGGGACTGAAGAATTCAGGAGGGGACCTAGGAGTTCAGGGGGTAACCCAAGAGTTCAGGAGCGGACCCAGGAGTTAGGAGAGGACCCAGGAGTGCCCCAAAGGACCCAGGAGTTCAGGAGGGGACCCAGGAGTGCCCCAAAGGACCCAGGAGTTCAGGAGGGGACCCAGCAGTGCCCCAAAGGACCCAGGAGTTCAGGGGAGAACCCAGGAGTGCCCCAAAGTACCCAGGATTTCAGGGGGAACCCAGGCGTTCTGAGGGTACCCAGGAGTGCCCCAAAGTACCCAGGAGTTCGGGAGGGGACCCACCCAGGAGTTCAGGAGGGGACCCAGCAGTGCCCCAAAGGACCCAAAAGTTCAGGAGGGACCCACCCAGGAGTTTATGGCGGGACCCACCCAGGACTTCAGGAGGGGACCCATTCAGGAGTTCAGGAGGGGGACCAGGAGTGCCCCAAAGGACCCAAGAGTTCAGGAGGGGACCCAGGATTGCCCCAAAGGATCCAGAGTTCAGGAGGGGACCCGCCCAGGAGTTCTGAGGGGACCCGCCCAGGAGTTCAGGAGGGGACCGGGAGTTCAGGGAGGGACTGAAGAATTCAGGAGGGGACCTAGGAGTTCAGGGGGTAACCCAAGAGTTCAGGAGCGGACCCAGGAGTTCAGGAGAGGACCCAGGAGTGCCCCAAAGGACCTAGGAGTTCAGGAGGGGACCCAGCAGTGCCCCAAAGGACCCTGGAGTTCAGGGGGGAACCCAGGAGTGCCCCAAAGTACCCAGGAGTTCAGGGGGAACCCAGGCGTTCTGAGGGGACCCAGGAGTGCCCCAAAGTACCCAAGAGTTCAGGAGGGGACCCAGGAGTTCAGGAGAGACCCACCCAGGAGTTCGGGAGGGGACCCAGCAGTGCCCCAAAGGACCTAGGAGTTCTGAGGGGACCCAAGAGTTCACCAAAGACCCAAGAGTTCAGGAGTGGACCCAGGAGTGCCCCAAAGGACCCAGGAGTTCAGTGGGGGACCGAAGAGTTCAGGAGGGGGACCAGGAGTGCCCCAAAGGACCCAGGAGTGTCCCAAGGTACCCAGGAGTTCAGGAGGGGACCCAGGAGTGCACCAAAGGACCCAAGAGTTCAGGAGGGGACCCACCCAGGAGTTCAAGAGGGCCCCACCCAGGAGTTCAAGAGGGCCCCACCCAGGAGTTCAAGAGGGCCCCACCCAGGAGTTCAAGAGGGCCCCACCCAGGAGTTCAAGAGGGCGACCGAAGAGTTCAGAAGGCGGACCAGGAGTGCCCCAAGGTACCCAGGAGTTCAGGAGGGGACCCAGCAGTGCCCCAAAGGACCCAGGAGTTCAGGGGGGAACCCAGGAGTTCGGAGGGGATCCAGGAGTGCCCCAAAGGACCCAGGAGTTCAGGGGGGAACCCAGGAGTTCGGAGGGGACCTAGATGTTCAGGAGGGGACCCAGAAGTTCAGGAGGGGACCGAGGAGTACCCCAAAGGATCCAGTCTTCAGGAGAGGACCCAGGAGTGCCCCAAAGGATCCAGAGTTTAGGAAGGGACCCAGGAGTTCGGGAGGGGACCCACCCAGGAGTTCGGGAGGGGACCCACCCAGGAGTTCGGGAGGGGACCCACCCAGGAGTTCGGGACGGGACCCACCCAGGAGTTCGGGACGGGACCCAGCAGAGCCCCAAAGGACCCAGGAGTTCAGGGGTGAACCCAGGAGTTCTGAGGGGACCCAAGAGTTCCGCAAAGGACCCAAGAGCTTAGGAGGGGACCCAGGAGTGCCCCAAAGGATCCATAGTTCAGGAGGAGACCCAGGAGTGCCCCAAAGGACCCAGGAGTTCAGTGGGGGACCGAAGAGTTCAGGAGGGGGAGCAGGAGTGCCCCAAAGGACCCAGGAGTTCTGAGGGGACCCAAGAGTTCAGAAGGGCACCCAGGAGATCAGGAGGGCACCCAGGAGTTCGGGAGGGACCCGCCCAGGAGTTCGGGAGGGACCCGCCCAGGAGTTCGGGAGGGACCCGCCCAGGAGTTCGGGAGGGGACCCGCCCAGAAGTTCAGGAGGGACCCGCCCAGGAGTTCAGGAGGGGACCGGGAGTTCAGGGAGGGACTGAAGAATTCAGGAGGGGACCTAGGAGTTCAGGGGGTAACCCAGGAGTTCAGGAGCGGACCCAGGAGTGCCGCAAAGGACCCAGGAGTTCAGGAGGGGACCCAGGAGTGCCCCAAAGGATCCAGAGTTCAGGAGGGTACCCAGGAATGCCCCAAAGGACCCAGGAGTTCAGGGGGGAACCCAGGCATTCTGAGGGGACCCAGGAGTGCCCCAAAGTACCCAAGAGTTCAGGAGGGGACCCAGGAGTTCGGGAGGGACCCACCCAGGAGTTCGGGAGGGGACCCAGCAGTGTTCCAAAGGACCCAGGAGTTCAGGGTGGAACCCAAAAGTAGTGAGGATACCCAGCAGTGCCCCAAAGGACCCAGGAGTTCTGAGGGGACCCAAGAGTTCAACAAAGGACCCAAGAGTTCAGGAAGGGACCCAGGAGTGCCCCAAAGAATCCAGAGTTCAGGAGGGGACCCAGCAGTGCCCCAAAGGACCCAGGAGTTCAGGAGGGGACCCAGGCGTTCTGAAAGGACCCAAGAGTGCCTCAAAGTACCCAGGAGTTCGGGAGGGGACCCACCCAGGAGTTCGGGAGGGGACCCACCCAGGAGTTCGTGAGGGGGCCCACCCAGGAGTTCGGGAGGGGACCCAGCAGTGCCCCAAAGGACCCAGGAGTTCAGGGGGTAACACAGGAGTTCGGAGGGGACCCAGGAGTTCAGTAGGGGACCCAGGCGTTCTGAGGGTACCCAGGAGTGCCCCAAAGTACCCAGGAGTTCGGGAGGGGACCCACACAGGAGTTCGGGAGGGGACCCACCCAGGAGTTCGGGTGGGGACCCAGCAGTGCCCCAAAGGACCCAAAAGTTCAGGAGGGACCCACCCAGGAGTTCATGGCGGGACCCACCCAGGACTTCAGGAGGGGACCCATTCAGGAGTTCAGGAGGGGGACCACGAGTGCCCCAAAGGACCCAGGAGTTCAGGAGGGGACCCAGGATTGCCCCAAAGGATCCAGAGTTCAGGAGGGGACCCGCCCAGGAGTTCAGGAGGGGACCCGCCCAGGAGTTCAGGAGGGGACCCGCCCAGGAGTTCAGGAGGGGACCCGCCCAGGAGTTCAGGAGGGGACCCGGAGTTCAGGGAGGGACTGAAGAATTCAGGAGGGGACCTAGGAGTTCAGGGGGTAACCCAGGAGTTCAGGAGCGGACCCAGGAGTTCAGGAGAGGACCCAGGAGTGCCCCAAAGGACCCAGGAGTTCAGGAGGGGACCCAGCAGTGCCTCAAAGGACCCAGGAGTTCAGGGGGGAACCCAGGAGTGCCCCAAAGTACCCAGGAGTTCAGGAGGGGACCCAGGCGTTCTGAGGGGACCCAGGAGTGCCCCAAAGTACCCAAGAGTTCAGGAGGGGACCCAGGAGTTCAGGAGAGACCCACCCAGGAGTTCGGGAGGGACCCACCCAGGAGTTCGGGAGGGGACTTAGGAGTTCAGGGGGTAACCCAAGAGTTCAGGAGCGGACCCAGGAGTTCAGGAGAGGACCCAGGAGTGCCCCAAAGGACCCAGGAGTGCCCCAAGGTACCCAGGAGTTCAGGAGGGGACCCAGGCGTTCTGAGGGGACCCAGGAGTGCCCCAAAGTACCCAAGAGTTCAGGAGGGGACCCAGGAGTTCAGGAGAGACCCACCCAGGACTTCAGGAGGGGCCCCGCCCAGGACTTCAGGAGGGGACTTAGGAGTTCAGGGGGTAACCCAAGAGTTCAGGAGCGGACCCAGGAGTTCAGGAGAGGACCCAGGAGTGCCCCAAAGGACCCAGGAGTGCCCCAAGGTACCCAGGAGTTCAGGAGGGGACCCAGCAGTGCTCAAAGGACCCAGGAGATCAGGGGGGAACCCAGAAGTTCAGGAGGGGACCGAGGAGTACCCCAAAGGATCCAGTCTTCAGGAGGGGACCCAGGAGTGCCCCAAAGGATCCAGAGTTCAGGAAGGGACCCAAGAGTTCGGGAGGGGACCCACCCATGAGTTCGGGAGGGGACCCACCCAGGAGTTCAAGAGGGCCCCACCCAGGAGTTCGGGGGGGGACCGAAGAGTTCAGGAGGGGGACCAGGAGTGCCCCAAAGGACCCAGGAGTGTCCCAAGGTACCCAGGAGTTCAGGAGGGGACCCAGGAGTGCCCCAAAGGACCCAAGAGTTCAGGAGGGGACCCACCCAGGAGTTCAAGAGGGCCCCACCCAGGAGTTCAAGAGGGCGACCGAAGAGTTCAGAAGGCGGACCAGGAGTGCCCCAAAGGACCCAGGAGTGCCCCAAGGTACCCAGGAGTTCAGGAGGGGACCCAGCAGTGCCCCAAAGGACCCAGGAGTTTAGGGGGGAACCCAGGAGTTCGGAGGGGATCCAGGAGTGCCCCAAAAGACCCAGGAGTTCAGGGGGGAACCCAGGAGTTCGGAGGGGACCTAGATGTTCAGGAGGGGACCCAGAAGTTCAGGAGGGGACCGAGGAGTACCCCAAAGGATCCAGTCTTCAGGAGAGGACCCAGGAGTGCCCCAAATGATCCAGAGTTCGGGAGGGGACCCACCCAGGAGTTCGGGAGGGGACCCACCCAGGAGTTCGGGAGGGGACCCACCCAGGAGTTCGGGACGGGACCCAGCAGAGCCCCAAAGGACCCAGGAGTTCAGGGTGAACCCAGGAGTTCTGAGGGGACCCAAGAGTTCCCCAAAGGACCCAAGAGCTTAGGAGGGGACCCAGGAGTGCCCCAAAGGATCGAGAGTTCAGGAGGGGACCCAGTAGTGCCCCAAAGGACCCAGGAGTTCAGTGGGGGACCGAAGAGTTCAGGAGGGGGAGCAGGAGTGCCCCAAAGGACCCAGGAGTTCTGAGGGGACCCAAGAGTTCAGAAGGGCACCCAGGAGATCAGGAGGGCACCCAGGAGTTTGGGAGGGACCCGCCCAGGAGTTCGGGAGGGACCCGCCCAGGAGTTCGGGAGGGACCCGCCCAGGAGTTCGGGAGGGACCCGCCCAGGAGTTCGGGAGGGACCCGCCCAGGAGTTCGGGAGGGACCCGCCCAGGAGTTCGGGAGGGACCCGCCCAGGAGTTCAGGAGGGACTGAAGAATTCAGGAGGGGACCTAGGAGTTCAGGGGGTAACCCAAGAGTTCAGGAGGGGACCCAGCAGTGCTCCAAGGGACCCAGGAGTTCAGGGGGGAACCCAGGAGTTCTGAGGGGAACCCAGGAGTTCCTTAAAGCACCCAAGAGTTCAGGAGGGGACCCAGGAGTGCCCCAAAGGATCCAGAGTTCAGGAGGGGATCCAGGAGTGCCCCAAAGGATCCAGAGTTCAGGAGGGGACCCAGGATTTCGGGAGGGCCCCACCCAGGAGTTCAGGAGTGTACCCAAGAGTGCCCCAAAGGATCCAGAGTTCAGGAGGGGACCCAGCAGTGCCCCAAAGGACCCAGGAGTTCAGGAGGGGACCCAGGCGTTCTGAAAGGACCCAAGAGTGCCTCAAAGTACCCAGGAGTTCGGGAGGGGACCCACCCAGGAGTTCGGGAGGGGACCCACCCAGGAGTTCGGGAGGGGGCCCACCCAGGAGTTCGGGAGGGGACCCAGCAGTGCCCCAAAGGACCCAGGAGTTCAGGAGGGGACCCAGGAGCTCAGGAGGGGACCCAGGAGTGCCCCAAAGGACCCAGGAGTTCAGTGGGGGACCGAAGAGTTCAGGAGGGGGACCAGGAGTGCCCCAAAGGACCCAGGAGTTCAGGGGGGAACCCAGGAGTTCTGAGGGGACCCAGGAGTGCCCCAAAGGAACCAGGAGTTCATGGGGGAACTCAGGAGTGCCCCAAAGGATCCAGAGTTCAGGAGGGGACCCAGGAGTGCCCCAAAGGACCCAGAGTTCAGGAGGGGACCCAAGAGTTCATTAGGGACCCACCCAGGACTTCATGGCGGGACCCACCCAGGACTTCATGGCGGGACCCACCCAGGACTTCAGGAGGGACCCATTCAGGAGTTCAGGAGGGGGACCAGGAGTGCCCCAAAGGACCCAGGAGTTCAGGGGGGAACCCAGGCGTTCTGAGGGGACCCAGGAGTGCCCCAAAGTACCCAAGAGTTCAGGAGGGGACCCAGGAGTTCGAGACGGACCCACCCAGGAGTTCTGGAGGGACCCACCCAGGAGTTCAGGAGCGGACCCATCAGTGCCCCAAAGGACCCAGGAGTTCAGGGGCGAACACAGGAGTTCGGAGGGGACCCAGGAGTTCAGGAGGGGACCCAGGCGTTCTGAGGGGACCCAGGAGTGCCCCAAAGTACCCAAGAGTTCAGGAGGGGACCCAAGAGAACAGGAGGGGACCCGCCCAGGAGTTCAGGAGGGGACCCAGGAGTTAGGAGAGGACCCAGGAGTGCCCCAAATGACCCAGGAGTTCAGGAGGGGACCCAGGAGTGCCCCAAAAGACCCAGGAGTTCAGGAGGGGACCCAGCAGTACCCCAAAGGACCCAGGAGTTCAGGAGGGGACCCAGCAGTGCCCCAAAGGACTCAGGACTTCAGGGGGGAACCCAGGAGTGCCCCAAAGTACCCAGGAGTTCAGGGGGAACCCAGGCGTTCTGAGGGGACCCAGGAGTGCCCCAAAGTACCCAAGAGTTCAGGAGGGGACCCAGGAGTTCGGGAGGGACCCACCCAGGAGTTCAGGAGGGACCCACCCAGGAGTTCGGGAGGGGACCCAGCAGTGCTCCAAGGGACCCAGGAGTTCAGTAGGGGACCCAGGCGTTCTGAGGGTACCCAGGAGTGCCCCAAAGTACCCAAAAGTTCGGGAGGGGACCCACCCAGGAGTTCAGGAGGGGACCCAGCAGTGCCCCAAAGGACCCAAAAGTTCAGGAGGGACCCACCCAGGAGTTTATGGCGGGACCCACCCAGGACTTCAGGAGGGGACCCATTCAGGAGTTCAGGAGGGGGACCAGGAGTGCCCCAAAGGACCCAAGAGTTCAGGAGGGGACCCAGGATTGCCCCAAAGGATCCAGAGTTCAGGAGGGGACCCGCCCAGGAGTTCAGGAGGGGACCCGCCCAGGAGTTCGGGAGGGACCCACCCAGGAGTTCGGGAGGGACCCACCCAGGAGTTCGGGAGGGGACCCACCCAGGAGTTCGGGAGGGGACCCACCCAGGAGTTCGGGAGGGACCCACCCAGGAGTTCGGGAGGGACCCACCCAGGAGTTCGGGAGGGACCCACCCAGGAGTTCGGGAGGGGACCCAGCAGTGCCCCAAAGGACCTAGGAGTTCTGAGGGGACCCAAGAGTTCACCAAAGACCCAAGAGTTCAGGAGTGGACCCAGGAGTGCCCCAAAGGATCCAGAGTTCAGGAGGGGACCCTCCCAAGACTTCAGGAGGGGACCCTCCCAGGACTTCAGGAGGGGACCCGCCCAGGACTTCAGGAGGGGACCCGCCCAGGAGTTCAGGAGGGGACCCGCCCAGGAGTTCAGGAGAGGACCTAGGAGTTCAGGGGGTAACCCAAGAGTTCAGGAGCGGACCCAGGAGTGCCCCAAGGTACCCAGGAGTTCAGGAGGGGACCCAGGAGTTAGGAGAGGACCCAGGAGTGCCCCAAAGGACCCAGGAGTTCAGGAGGGGACCCAGGAGTGCCCCAAAAGACCCAGGAGTTCAGGAGGGGACCCAGCAGTGCCCCAAAAGACCCAGGAGTTCAGGAGGGGACCCAGCAGTGCCCCAAAGGACCCAGGAGTTCAGGGGGGAACCCAGGAGTGCCCCAAAGTACCCAGGAGTTCAGGGGGAACCCAGGCGTTCTGAGGGGACCCAGGAGTGCCCCAAAGTACCCAAGAGTTCAGGAGGGGACCCAGGAGTTCGGGAGGGACCCACCCAGGAGTTCAGGAGGGACCCACCCAGGAGTTCGGGAGGGGACCCAGCAGTGCTCCAAGGGACCCAGGAGTTCAGGGGGGAACCCAGGAGTTCGGAGGGGATCCAGGAGTGCCCCAAAGGACCCAGGAGTTCAGGGGGGAACACAGGAGTTCGGAGGGGACCCAGGAGTTCAGTAGGGGACCCAGGCGTTCTGAGGGTACCCAGGAGTGCCCCAAAGTACCCAGGAGTTCGGGAGGGGACCCACCCAGGAGTTCAGGAGGGGACCCAGCAGTGCCCCAAAGGACCCAAAAGTTCAGGAGGGACCCACCCAGGAGTTTATGGCGGGACCCACCCAGGACTTCAGGAGGGGACCCATTCAGGAGTTCAGGAGGGGGACCAGGAGTGCCCCAAAGGACCCAAGAGTTCAGGAGGGGAGCCAGGATTGCCCCAAAGGATCCAGAGTTCAGGAGGGGACCCGCCCAGGAGTTCAGGAGGGGACCCGCCCAGGAGTTCAGGAGGGGACCAGGAGTTCAGGGAGGGACTGAAGAATTCAGGATGGGACCTAGGAGTTCAGGGGGTAACCCAAGAGTTCAGGAGCGGACCCAGGAGTTCAGGAGAGGACCCAGGAGTGCCCCAAAGGACCCAGGAGTTCAGGAGGGGACCCAGCAGTGCCCCAAAGGACCCAGGAGTTCAGGGGGGAACCCAGGAGTGCCCCAAAGTACCCAGGAGTTCAGGGGGAACCCAGGCGTTTTGAGGGGACCCAGGAGTGCCCCAAAGTACCCAAGAGTTCAGGAGGGGACCCAGGAGTTCAGGAGAGACCCACCCAGGAGTTCGGGAGGGGACCCAGCAGTGCCCCAAAGGACCTAGGAGTTCTGAGGGGACCCAAGAGTTCACCAAAGACCCAAGAGTTCAGGAGTGGACCCAGGAGTACCCCAAAGGATCCAGAGTTCAGGAGGGGACCCTCCCAGGACTTCAGGAGGGGACCCTCCCAGGAGTTCAGGAGGGGACCCGCCCAGGAGTTCAGGAGGGGACCCGCCCAGGAGTTCAGGAGGGGACCCGCCCAGGAGTTCAGGAGGGGACCCGCCCAGGAGTTCAGGAGGGGACCCGCCCAGGAGTTCAGGAGGGGACCTAGGAGTTCAGGGGGTAACCCAAGAGTTCAGGAGCGGACCCAGGAGTTCAGGAGAGGACCCAGGAGTGCCCCAAGTTACCCAGGAGTTCAGGAGGGGACCGAGGAGTACCCCAAAGGATCCAGAGTTCAGGAAGGGACCCAGGAGTTCGGGAGGGGACCCACCCAAGAGTTCGGGAGGGGACCCACCCAGGAGTTCGGGAGGGCCCCACCCAGGAGTTCGGGAGGGCCCCACCCAGGAGTTCGGGAGGGCCCCACCCAGGAGTTCAAGAGGGCCCCACCCAGGAGTTCGGGGGGGGACCGAAGAGTTCAGAAGGTGAACCAGGAGTGCCCCAAGGTACCCAGGAGTTCAGGAGGGAACCCAGCAGTGCCCCAAAGGACCCAGGAGTTCAGGGGGGAACCCAGGAGTTCGGAGGGGACCCAGATGTTCAGGAGGGGACCGAGGAGCACCCCAAAGGATCCAGTCTTCAGGAGGGGACCCAGGAGTGCCCCAAAGGATCCAGAGTTCAGGAAGGGACCCAAGAGTTCAGGAGGGGACCCACCCAGGAGTTCGGGAGGGGACCCACCCAGGAGTTCAGGGGGGGACCAGGAGTTCAGGAGGGGACCCAGGAGTTCAGGAGAGGACCCAGGAGTTCAGGAGGGGACCCAGGAGTTCAGGAGAGGACCCAGGAGTGCCCCAAAGGACCCAGCAGTTCAGGAGGGGACCCAGCCAGGAGTTCAGGAGGGGACCGAGGAGTTCAGGAGGGGACCCAGGAGTGCCCCAAAGGACCCAGGAGTTCAGGGGGGACCCAGGAGTTCAGGGGGGACCCAGGAGTTCAGGAGCGGGCCCCCACAGAAGTTCACGAGGGCACCCAAGAGTTCAGGGCGGGACCCAGGAGTGCCCCAAAGGACCCAGGACTTCAGCGGGGGACCCCAGAGTGCCCCAAAGGACCCAGGAGTTCAGGGGGGAACCCAGGAGTGCCCCAAAGTACCCAGGAATTCAGGGGGAACCCAGGCGTTCTGAGGGGACCCAGGAGTGCCCCAACAGACCCAGGAGTTCAGTGGGGAACCCAGGAGTTCTGAGGGGACCCAAGAGTTCAGGAGGGCATTCAAGAGTTCAGGAGGGAGCCACCCAGGAGTTCAGGAGGGAGCCACCCAGGAGTTCAGGAGGGAGCCACCCAGGAGTTCAGGAGGGGACTGGGGGTTCAGGGGGGGACCCAGGAGATCAGGGGGGCCCCCAAGAGCTCAGGGGGGGACTGAAGAGTTCAGGAGGGAACCCACCCAGGAGTTCAAGAGGGGACTCAGCAGTTCAGGAGGGACACAGCAGTTCAGGGGGGAACCCAGGAGTGCCCCAAAGGACCCACGAGTTCAGGAGGGGACTCAGGAGTTCAGGATGGGACCCAGGAGTGCCCCAAAGGATCCAGAGTTCAGGAGGGGACCCAAGAGCTCAGTGCGGGACCCAGCAGTTGAGGAGGGAACCCAGGAGTGCCCCAAAGGACCCAGGAGTGCCCCAAAGGACCCAGGAGTTAAGGAGGGCTCCCAAGAGTTCCGGGGGGGGACCCAAGAGTTCCGGGAGGGGACCCAGCAGTGGCCCAAACGACCCAGGAGTTCTGAGGGGACCCAGGAGTGCCCCAAAAAACAAAAGAGTTCAGGAGGGGACCCAGGAGTGCCCCAAAGGACCCACGAGTTCAGGAGGAGACCCAGGAGTGCTCCAAAGGACCGAAGAGTTCAGGAGGGGACCCAGGAGTTCAGGAGGGCACCCAAGAGTTCAGGAGGGGACCCAGCAGTGCTCCAAGGGACCCAGGAGTTCAGGGGGGAACCCAGGAGTTCTGAGGGGAACCCAGGAGTTCCTTAAAGCACCCAAGAGTTCAGGAGGGGACCCAGGAGTGCCCCAAAGGATCCAGAGTTCAGGAGGGGATCCAGGAGTGCCCCAAAGGATCCAGAGTTCAGGAGGGGACCCAGGATTTCAGGAGGGCCCCACCCAGGAGTTCAGGAGTGGACCCAGGAGTGCGCAAAAGGACCCAAGAGTTCAGGGGGGACCCACCCAGGAGTTCAGGGGGGGACCCACCCAGGAGTTCAGGGGGGGGACCGAAAAGTTCAGGAGGGGACCAGGAGTTCAGGAGGGGACCCAGGAGTGCCCCAAAGGACCGAAGAGTTCAGGAGGGACCCAGGAGTTCAGGAGGGACCCAGGAGTTCAGGAGCGGGCCCACACAGGAGTTCAGGAGGGGGGGACCCAAGAGTTCAGGGCGGGACCCAGGAGTGCCCCAAGGACCCAGGAGTTCAGTGGGGAACCCAGAAATTCAGGAGGGGACCGAGGAGTACCCCAAAGGATCCAGAGTTCAGGAAGGGACCCAGGAGTTCGGGAGGGGACCCACCCAGGAGTTCGGGAGGGGACCCACCCAGGAGTTCGAGAGGGCCCCACCCAGGATTTCAAGAGGGCCCCACCCAGGAGTTCAAGAGGGCCCCACCCAGGAGTTCGGGGGGGGACCGAAGGGTTCAGAAGGTGAACCAGGAGTGCCCCAAAGGACCCAGGAGTGCCCCAAGGTACCCAGGAGTTCAGGAGGGAACCCAGCAGTGCCCCAAAGGACCCAGGAGTTCAGGGGGGAACCCAGGAGTTCGGAGGGGATCCAGGAGTGCCCCAAAGGACCCAGGAGTTCAGGGGGGAACCCAGGAGTTCGGAGGGGACCCAGATGTTCAGGAGGAGACCCAGAAGTTCAGGAGGGGACCGAGGAGCACCCCAAAGGATCCAGTCTTCAGGAGGGGACCCAGGAGTGCCCCAAAGGATCCAGAGTTCAGGAAGGGACCCAAGAGTTCAGGAGGGGACCCACCCAGGAGTTCGGGAGGGGACCCACCCAGGAGTTCAGGGGGGGACCGGGAGTTCAGGGGGTAACCCAGGAGTTCAGGAGGGGACCCAGGAGTTCAGGAGAGGACCCAGGAGTTCAGGAGAGGACCCAGGAGTTCAGGAGAGGACCCAGGAGTTCAGGAGAGGACCCAGGAGTGCCCCAAAGGACCCAGGAGTTCAGGGTGAATCCAGGAGTTCAGGAGGGACCCACCCAGGATTTCGGGAGGGGACCCAACCAGGAGTTCGGGAGGGGACCCAGCAGTGCCCCAAAGGACCCAGGATTTCAGGGGGGAACCCAGGAGTGCCCCAAAGGATCCAGAGTTCAGGAGGGGTCCCACCCAGGAGTTCAGGAGGGGTTCCAGCCAGGAGTGCACCAAAGGACCCAGGATTTCAGGGGGGAACCCAGGAGTTCTGAGGGGACCCAGGAGTGCCCCAAAGTACCCAGGAGTTCGGGAGGGGACCCACCCAGGAGTTCGGGAGGGGACCCAGCAGTGCCCCAAAGGACCCAGGAGTTCAGGGGGGAACCCAGGAGTGCCCCAAAGGATCCAGAGTTCAGGAGGGGTCCCACCCAGGAGTTCAGGAGGGGTCCCACCCAGGATTGCACCAAAGGACCCAGGAGTTCAGGGGGGAACCCAGGAGTGCCCCAAAGGATCCAGAGTTCAGGAGGGGTCCCACCCAGGAGTTCAGGAGGGGTCCCACCCAGGAGTGCCCCAAAGTACCCAGGAGTTCGGGAGGGGACCCACCCAGGAGTTCAAGAGGGCCCCACCCAGGAGTTCGGGGGGGGACCGAAGAGTTCAGGAGGGGGACCAGGAGTGCCCCAAAGGACCCAGGAGTGTCCCAAGGTACCCAGGAGTTCAGGAGGGGAGCCAGCAGTGCCCCAAAGGACCCAGAAGTTCAGGGGGGAACCCAGGAGTTCGGAGGGGACCCAGGAGTTCAGGAGGGGCCCAGGAGTGCCCCAAAGGACCCACGAGTTCAGGAGGGGACCCAGGAGTTCAGGAGGGGACCCAGGAGTGCCCCAAAGGATCCAGAGTTCAGGAGGGGCCCCAGGAGTTCAGGAGGGCCCCACCCAGGAGTTCAGGAGGGCCCCACCCAGGAGTTCAGGAGGGCCCCACCCAGGAGTGCCCCAAAGGACCCAGCAGTTCAGGAGGGGACCCACCCAGGAGTTCAGGAGGGACCCAGCCAGGAGTTCAGGAGGGGACCGAGGAGTTCAGGGGGGACCCAGGAGTTCAGGAGCGGGCCCCCACAGAAGTTCACGAGGGCACCCAAGAGTTCAGGGCGGGACCCAGGAGTGCCCCAAAGGACCCAGGACTTCAGCGGGGGACCCCAGAGTGCCCCAAAGGACCCAGGAGTTCAGGTGGGAACCCAGGAGTGCCCCAAAGTACCCAGGAGTTCAGGGGGAACCCAGGCGTTCTGAGGGGACCCAGGAGTGCCCCAACGGACCCAGGAGTTCAGTGGGGAACCCAGGAGTTCTGAGGGGACCCAAGAGTTAAGGAGGGCATTCAAGAGTTCAGGAGGGAGCCACCCAGGAGTTCAGGAGGGAGCCACCCAGGAGTTCAGGAGGGAGCCACCCAGGAGTTCAGGAGGGAGCCACCCAGGAGTTCAGGAGGGGACTGGGGGTTCAGGGGGGGACCCAGGAGATCAGGTGGGCCCCCAAGAGCTCAGGGGGGGACTGAAGAGTTCGGGGGGGGACTGAAGAGTTCGGGGGGGGACCCACCCAGGAGTTCAAGAGGGGACTCAGCAGTTCAGGAGGGACACAGCAGTTCAGGGGGGAACCCAGGAGTGCCCCAAAGGACCCACGAGTTCAGGAGGGGACTCAGGAGTTCAGGATGGGACCCAGGAGTGCCCCAAAGGATCCAGAGTTCAGGAGGGGACCCAAGAGCTCAGTGCGGGACCCAGCAGTTGAGGAGGGAACCCAGGAGTGCCCCAAAGGACCCAGGAGTGCCCCAAAGGACCCAGGAGTTCCGGGGGGGGACCCAAGAGTTCCGGGGGGGGACCCAGCAGTGGCCCAAACGACCCAGGAGTTCTAAGGGGACCCAGGAGTGCCCCAAAGGACCCACGAGTTCAGGAGGGGACCCAGGAGTGCCCCAAAGGACCCACGAGTTCAGGAGGGGACCCAGGAGTGCTCCAAGGGACCCAGGAGTTCAGGGGGGAACCCAGGAGTTCTGAGGGGAACCCAGGAGTTCCTTAAAGCACCCAAGAGTTCAGGAGGGGACCCAGGAGTGCCCCAAAGGATCCAGAGTTCAGGAGGGGATCCAGGAGTGCCCCAAAGGATCCAGAGTTCAGGAGGGGACCCAGGATTTCAGGAGGGCCCCACCCAGGAGTTCAGGAGTGTACCCAGGAGTGCCCCAAAGGACCCAAGAGTTCAGGGGGGGACCCACCCAGGAGTTCAGGGGGGGACCCACCCAGGAGTTCAGGGGGGGACCCACCCAGGAGTTCAGGGGGGGGACCCACCCAGGAGTTCAGGGGGGGACCAGGAGTTCAGGAGGGGACCCAGGAGTGCCCCAAAGGACCGAAGAGTTCAGGAGGGACCCAGGAGTTCAGGAGGGACCCAGGAGTTCAGGAGCGGGCCCACACAGGAGTTCAGGAGGGGGGGACCCAAGAGTTCAGGGCGGGACCCAGGAGTGCCCCAAGGACCCAGGAGTTCAGTGGGGAACCCAGGAGTGCCCCAAAGGACCCAAGAGATCAAGAGGGACCCACCCAGGAGTTCAGGAGGGACCCACCCAGGAGTTCAGGAGGGGACTGTGGGTTCAGGGGGGGACCCAGGAGTTCAGGAGGGTAACCAGGAGATCATGGGGGCCCCAGGAGCTCAGGGGGGACTGAAGAGTTCAGGAGGGGACCCACCCAGGAGTTCAGGAGGGGACCCAGCAGTGCCCCAAAGGACCCAGGAGTTCAGGGGGGGACCCACCCAGGAATTCACGGGGGACCCACCCAGGAGTTCAGGAGGGACCCAGGAGTTCAGGAGCGGGCCCCCACAGAAGTTCACGAGGGCACCCAAGAGTTCAGGGCAGGACCCAGGAGTGCCCCAAAGGACCCAGGACTTCAGCGGGGGACCCCAGAGTGCCCCAAGGGACCCGGGAGTTCAGGAGGGAACCCAGGAGTGCCCCAAAGTACCGAGGAGTTCAGGGGGAACCCAGGCGTTCTGAGGGGACCCAGGAGTGCCCCAACGGACCCAGGAGTTCAGTGGGGAACCCAGGAGTTCTGAGGGGACCCAAGAGTTAAGGAGGGCATTCAAGAGTTCAGGAGGGAGCCACCCAGGAGTTCAGGAGGGAGCCACCCAGGAGTTCAGGAGGGAGCCACCCAGGAGTTCAGGAGGGGACTGGGGGTTCAGGGGGGGACCCAGGAGATCAGGGGGGCCCCCAAGAGCTCAGGGGGGGACTGAAGAGTTCGGGGGGGGACTGAAGAGTTCAGGAGGGGACCCACCCATGAGTTCAAGAGGGGACCCAGCAGTTCAGGAGGGACCCAGCAGTTCAGGGGGGAACCCAGGAGTGCCCCAAAGGACCCACGAGTTCAGGAGGGGACTCAGGAGTTCAGGATGGGACCCAGGAGTGCCCCAAAGGATCCAGAGTTCAGGAGGGGACCCAAGAGCTCAGTGCGGGACCCAGCAGTTGAGGAGGGAACCCAGGAGTGCCCCAAAGGACCCAGGAGTGCCCCAAAGGACCCAGGAGTTAAGGAGGGCTCCCAAGAGTTCCGGGGGGGGACCCAAGAGTTCCGGGGGGGGACCCAGCAGTGGCCCAAACGACCCAGGAGTTCTGAGGGGACCCAGGAGTGCCCCAAAAAACAAAAGAGTTCAGGAGGGGACCCAGGAGTGCCCCAAAGGACCCACGAGTTCAGGAGGGGACCCAGGAGTGCTCCAAAGGACCGAAGAGTTCAGGAGGGGACCCAGGAGTTCAGGAGGGCACCCAAGAGTTCAGGAGGGGACCCAGCAGTGCTCCAAGGGACCCAGGAGTTCAGGGGGGAACCCAGGAGTTCTGAGGGGAACCCAGGAGTTCCCTAAAGCACCCAAGAGTTCAGGAGGGGACCCAGGAGTGCCCCAAAGGATCCAGAGTTCAGGAGGGGATCCAGGAGTGCCCCAAAGGATCCAGAGTTCAGGAGGGGACCCAGGATTTCAGGAGGGCCCCACCCAGGAGTTCAGGAGTGGACCCAGGAGTGCCCCAAAGGACCCAAGAGTTCAGGGGGGGACCCACCCAGGAGTTCAGGGGGGGACCCACCCAGGAGTTCGGGGGGGGACCGAAGAGTTCAGGAGGGGACCCAGGAGTGCCCCAAAGGACCGAAGAGTTCAGGAGGGACCCAGGAGTTCAGGAGGGACCCAGGAGTTCAGGAGGGGGCCCACACAGGAGTTCAGGAGGGGGGGACCCAAGAGTTCAGGGCGGGACCCAGGAGTGCCCCAAGGACCCAGGAGTTCAGTGGGGAACCCAGGAGTGCCCCAAAGGACCCAAGAGTTCAGGAGGGCACCCAAGAGATCAAGAGGGACCCACCCAGGAGTTCAGGAGGGACCCACCCAGGAGTTCAGGAGGGGACTGTGGGTTCAGGGGGGGACCCAGGAGTTCAGGAGGGTAACCAGGAGATCATGGGGGCCCCAGGAGCTCAGGGGGGACTGAAGAGTTCAGGAGGGGACCCACCCAGGAGTTCAGGAGGGGACCCAGCAGTGCCCCAAAGGACCCAGGAGTTCAGGGGGGGACCCACCCAGGAATTCATGGGGGACCCACCCAGGAGTTCAGGAGGGACCCAGGCATCCGGCTGCCCATCCTCCGCAGGTTCTGGACTTGTCACTCAATGAGGTCACAACTCTGCAGGGTTTCCCACCCCTCCACCACCTGGAGGAGCTGGATCTCCATGGAAACCATGAGAACCAAGGGGGCACTGGGAGGGACTGGGAGACACTGAGGGGTCAGTGGGGGTCAATGGGGATCAGTGCGACCGGATCAAAGGGAACTGGGGTGAACTGGTGTGAACTGGGGGTGCTGGGGTCAGGCTCTGATTGGTTCCTCCCTTTGACTCTGACCTTAGTGATTGGCGACATTTCCGCCCTCACCCCATTGGCCGCCTGCCCCCAGCTGCACCGCATCCGATTGGCCGACACGTCCTTGGCCGCCGCCCCCGATCGCTGCGCCCGCCTGGCCGAGCTCCTCCCGCAGGTGACCATCGCTCTCACCTGATTCGTCGGTGCCTCTGAAGACTCCGCCCACTCCAGCACAACCCACCTTAAAACACGGGGCGGGCAATAAATAAAGTGATGTTACCACAATGCAAGTCCGTTTGTGTGACCCCAGCCTCGTCTGGTTCTGAGCGCGTGTCTGTCAGACGGCTGCTTTACTCTTACAAGTTCACTGCTGTGCGATTGTGATGGCGAAGGGCAATGCAAGATAGAAGGGTTTGTTCTGCTGGGGGTCACCACCCGCCCCCCGCGTCTGAGCGGGCCAATCAGAGGGCACGGGAGGGCTGGAGGGGCGGAGCGCTGGTGTCCGTGCGGGAATTTGTCACCGTGCGGCGTGCGTTCGACTTTGTCCTTGTCTCTGTCTGTGAGCGTGTGGGACTCCGTGCCGTGTGAGTGTTGGACTTTGCTGTGTCTATGTGTGTGCATAGGACTCAGTGTCACTGTCCGTGTGCCGGACTTGGCATCCGTGTGGGCGCGTTAGACTCGGTGTCTATCGCTGTTGTGTGCGAGTGTCGGACTTTGTCTGTCTGTGTGTGCCAGTCTTTGTTTCTGTGAGTGCTGGACTCTGTCCGAGTGTGTGTTTGATGGAGTTTGAGCGAACCGATTGGTGAGGTTGAATGGGATCGCGTGTGCAGTTCTGGCAGGGTTTCTATTGGACAGCATGTCAGATTATTTAAATTGCCAAACTAAAAATAAAATACAAACTAAACTTCCTTGTTGTTGTTTTTTCTTCAGGTGCAGCAGTAAGGTTGTGGATGCTCTAGGGGATTTAAAAAAAAAAAAACATTAAATAAATAATTCCAGTCCTCCCCTAGAGCATCCACAGCCCTACTGCTGCACCAGACTTGTAGGTATTTTGTGTGGAAAAAGAAGAGAAAACTAAATTATACATTCCAATCCATTACATGACATTACCATACCCCTAAGAAATACTCAAACAATAAACAGCCAAACACATATGAAACAAATGAGACCCTGATTATGCAAATTAAACCCCAATTATGAAAACGACCTCATTAAATATGCAAATGAGGTAAACACACCTCCTCCCCGCCACTTCACACCTCCTCCCTGGCCACTTCACACCTCCTGCCTGGCCACTTCACACTGGGTTAGGGTTTACGGTTAGGGTTAGGTTTTTACATATCATCCCCAAGTTCAAGTTTAAGTTTTGAGTCACTAATGCTCATAACAGTCTTTCCAGGTTTTAATTGCTTCACTGTAGTAATTACCAGTTTACAGGTGGTTACAAGGCCGAGAATATATTTTTCACTGCGACTAATCGCCTTCCACAACACAGTTCCCACTTTTTCCCAGGTCTCTATTTGAAAAACTCCTAACAGGTCAGCAGGAAACCCACTGCCTCTGCACCAAATTAACAATCTTTTGAGGTTACTCTCCTCATACTTCACCCCTCTCTTAGAGAGAATATGCAAGAGGAGCCGCAGTATTTCTTCTTCTTCTTTAAAAATATTCTGCCCCATCTCCTCTCGCCCCCAGCTACTCACCTCTTTGGGCGTCCGTTGCGACGATATTGGATCCTTTATCACTCCTCTGTCACTCCGTAGACATCAATCGGGAGTCACGCAGCCCGCAGCCCGCGTCCCGGTCATGGTCCAGCCGAGCCGTTCCAGCTGGGGCTCGCTCCCTGCAGTGGTCGTGCGCCTTCCGTAAATTCTCCTTAGGGATCACGTCGGGGTCACCGCTTGCGAGGGCGCAAACTCACAGACTCCACGCAACTCAATACGAATTCAAGCGAAGCCATTTATTACAGAGACAAGCCTCCTTATATACGCAGTTATTTCCCAATAAGCGTCCACGTTTCAAACACGCGTCGGCTGATCAGATATCGTCCACGTTCAGGTCTTGTTATTATAGAATTACCTCACTCTCATAACAGGTGTTGTTTTTCAGCCTTCGCGCGAGTCTTGGAGTCGCTTTGTCCAGTTCAGAAATAAATCTCTATCTAACAGAAACCCATCTGCACAACAACCTTAAGAAAATCCCTTAAATATCCCGCAGGTGCTGTCATTTCTAGTTAGGGTCCAGGTGATTTTATAAGGGTGGTGGGCGGGGCCTGGGATGATCGACCCCTCCCCTCGGCAGCTTTGGAGCCGTTTAATTTACATGGGCAGATGTCTTTGGAGAAGTGGAGGTGTCTGTTCGAGGTACGAGCTTCAGGAGCAGCAAAGGTTCAGTAGCAGCTGTGGTAGAAAGGTTGTTTGTCATTATGTTTCATTCATTGATTCGGTTCCAGGTGCTTTGCATTTTCCCAAAATTCCTGACTACAATGGAGATGGAGTGGTGGCAGTTGTATTTCACTTTCTATCTGTTCCCTAGAAAAACTAAGTTGAGATCCATACTCGGTCTCATTGTAGCTGCAATAGCAGCAATAAAGTGCAGGTGCTGTCATTTTCAGGGAGATTCCAGGTAATTTGATAAGGGTGGTGAGGAGGTCTGGGGTGAATGACCCCGCCCCTTTCCCAGGGGTTTGTGGGAAGGGGTGGGCGGAGCCCTGGGTATTTGAGCCCCGGTCCCCAGGCAGGGAGCTCATTCTGCTCCAGAGCCTCTTCAGTGGTGGTTTTCTGCTGCTCCTTCAGCAGCCAGCAGCTTTTGAGATGTTTAATCCAAATGGGCAGATGTCTTTGGACAAGCAGAGGTGCCTGTTTGACGTAAGAGCTTCAGGAACAGCGAAGGTTTAACAACAGCTGTAGTAGAAAAGTTGTTTGTTGTTATGTTTCTTTTGTTGATTCATTTCCAGGTGCTTTGCATTTTCCCAAGATTCCTGACTACAATGGAGAGGGAGTGTTGTTTTTTGGTTTGTATTGCTGTATTAATAGTTGTTAATGTAATCTCTTCTCCTGGAAGAGAGTCTTGTCTCCAGAACCTTAGCAGCGTGCGGCGGCCCCCGGTGGATCATTCAAATGTACTTCCCAGAACTCAGCCAATGTGAGCAACGAACCGTAGGCTACTATGGATAAATATTATTTGGGGGCTCGATAGCGTGCGTGTTCTCGCTTTCCTTACTGTAGGCGACGATGGAGAAAGCGACAACTGCGGGAAGATCTCCGTTAGCCCACGTGGCGTTTTCCTCTGTCGAAGGTGGATTCGATCCCTCAGCCCTCTAAAAGATAAGTGGAGGTAGAAGGGCTGGGAAGGGCCTGGGAATCGCAGGGTGCGATTAAAGTTCTCAGACAGAAAAGCGCAGTCTAGGAGCGGTCCCCTTCGGGCAGATAAGGGGTCAGGGAACGTTACGGTGCGATGCCAGCATCTGCCGGGCAGGGCAGCTCCAGCCGGCGCCTGTTGTCGTGTAGTTCGGGAAGCCCGCCTCGTGCCTGTCAGACGATCCCGGGGTCTCGCTGTGCTCCGGGGGCCCAACGGGCCTCTCAGGTGCCATCCCAGGATCCGGAATGCCGGTGCTAATTGGCGTAGTGCCAATTGGGTGCTGGATTATTGTATCATCAGCC
The DNA here is from genome assembly GCF_037038585.1 of Patagioenas fasciata. NCBI lineage: Eukaryota > Metazoa > Chordata > Aves > Columbiformes > Columbidae > Patagioenas > Patagioenas fasciata. The sequence continues at coordinate 411,775 of NW_027288760.1, read as the reverse complement.
AAAAGCGTGGATGGTGCTTGCATTTTGGATGTTTCTTGTCAGTTGTGATTTATGGTGTCATTCTGGGCTGCATCAGCAGCTCTGCTCTCTACCCCTCCAGTCCTAGGGACTGGCATTTCAAGATGCTGGGAAGAAGTTCTTAAGTTGTGCCGCCGTCTCCTCTGTGTGTGTGTGCGCCGGTGCTGCCGTCTCATAAGGGACTGTGATGTTCAGCTCCTTTTTCCTGAGGTTGCAGAAGAGGCTCCTTGCCTCATCACTGCCTCCCTGCAGGGCATTTGGATTGATGCCTTCTCTGGTTTTGGTGTCGCTGTCTTTGCGGAGTGTTTTTAGTGCCATTGCGGTCGTGTCGTCCATAGCGTTCTGTGGCGTGTTTGACTGCGCACGTGCACGTTCGGCTCGGAGCTGCTCTGCCCGGCGGTGTGGAGTCAGGGGCGGGTGGAGTGAGCTCTAGGAGTCCACGGTTAATCTGTTGACAGATTCAACTGTGTAGGCAAAGGTTGTACAGTCATCTAGGATGCAGTAGCTGTGGGCAGGGGAGCTGGCAGTCTGTTCCCCAGTGTTTTAGGGACTCAATTAGAGCTTCTGGTGGGATTCCTGAATAGAAAGCAAACCTGTGGAATGGTCAAGCTGTTGATGAGCATCTCAGTGACTTGTTGAATACCTTGATTTCAGATGCAGAGGGACAACATGGCACGAAAGAGCGACGGAAGAGCCGAGCAGAGCGCCGTAAGCAGGTGGGTCGGTGCGTGGTGTCAGAGGGAAGATGTGCCCTCTGTCTTTATCTAAGTTGGGTTGTTTGTCTGTTTTACAGGTGTGAAACAAAGAGGAAAGCTGGGTATCGGCACTGCAGCTCCTCGGGCAAGGTGAGGAACGAGTGCTGGGCCAAAGCAGCAGCTCATTTCAGGTCTTGTGTTGCCAGTGCAGGTATGAGTATCCTTTGGTTGTATTTTACAGGTGGTAGCTGAACCTCTGTGGTCAACAGCGTTGCAGTCAAAAGCAAAGGCAGCCAGGTGGGCGAGCGGCCAAGGTAAAGGAGCGGGAGATGGAATTGTCTGTGGGCAGGCCGTTTTCAGGCAGCGTCGGAGTAGATGCCTTTGTTTTTGCAGGTGCCGCGGACCAGCTCGGAGGGGCGAAGCTGCACGCCGACCAGCAGCCGAGAAGGTGAGGCGGTGGTGGGTGTCAAGGAGCCCGGTGTCTCGGTTCAGCATTTCCTTCTTGTTTTGCAGGCTCCTTTTGGGCTCTTTGGACTCAGAGGAGCATTTCTGGTGAGCCGGGGTATGGGCGAGGAGGAGCGTGAGGCTGGGGACTCGCTCCAAGCCCTACAGTTCTTTTGTTTCCCAATGTCTTAGGTGCCACGAGCAATGAGGGTTTGTGACCGCACCCGTGGCACGACGCGCCGAACAGAACGCCAAGGAACTTAGGAGGTGGGTGTTGTGGAAGGAGTTGGCGTTTACCCTGCGATACCGTGTGCTGACACGACTTAGTAAGCGTGTGTTTTCCCGTGTTACTGTAGATGTTGAAGAGGAACCTGGCGATGCAGGAACATCTCTGTTAGCGCACGTGGCGTTTTTTCTGTCGAAGGTGGATTCGGTCCCTCAGCCCTCTGAAAGATAAGTGGAGGCACAGGGGCTGGGAAGGGGCCGGGAATCGCAGGGAGGCAGGTAAAGTTGTGATAAGGGGAAGGGCTGCCCAGGAAAAGTCCTCTTGGGGTGGGTAAAGGACCTAGGGAACTTTACAGTGCGATGCCGGCACGTGCCGGGCAGGGCAGCTCCAGCCTGCGTCTGCGTTGTCGCGTAGCTCGGGAAGCCTGCCTTGCACCTGTCAGACGATCCCGGGGTCTCGCTGTACTCCGGGGGCCCAACGGGCCTCTCAGGTGCCATCCCGGGATCCGGAATGCCGGTGTTAATTGGTGTAGAGCCAATCGGGTGCTGGATTCTTGTATCATCAGCCAAAAGCGTGGACGGTGCTTGCATTTTGGGCATTTCTGGTCAGCAGTGACCTATGGTGTCATTCTGGGCTGCTTCAGCAGCTCTGCTCTCTACCCCTCCAGTCTAAGGGACTGGCACTTCAAGATGCTGGGAAGAAGTTCTTAGGTTGTGCCGCCGTCTCTGTGTGTGTGGGCGCCAGTGCCGTCGCCGTCTCATAAGGGGCCGTGACGTTGGGCTCCTTTTTCCTGGGGTTGCAGAAGAGGCTCCTTGCCTCATCACTGCCTCCCTGCAGGGCATTTTGATTGATGCCGTCTCTGGTTTTGGCGTCTCTGTCGTTGCAGAGCGTTGCGGTGCCGTTGCGGTCGTGTAGTCCATAGCGTTCTGTGACGCGTTTGTCTGCGCACGTGCACGTTCGGCTCGGAGCTGCTCTGCCCGGCGGTGTGGAGTCAGGGGCGGGTGGAGTGAACTCTAGGAGTCCACGGTTAATCTGTTGACAGATTCAGTTGTGTAGGCAAAGGTTGTGCTGTCATCTGGGATGCAGTAGCTGTGGGCAGGGGAGCTGGCTGTCCATTCCCTAGTGTTTTAGGGACTCAATTAGAGTGTCCGGTGGGATTCTGGAATAGAAAGCAGACCTGTGCAATGGTCAAGCTGCTGATGAGCATCTGGGTGACTTGTTGAATACCTTGATTTCAGATGCAGAGGGACAACATGGCACAAAAGAGCGGCAGAAGAGCCGAGCAGAGCGCCGTAAGCAGGTGGGTCGGTGCGTGGTGTCAGAGGGAAGATGTGCCTTGTGCCTTTATATTGTGTGCTGGCTTTGCTTAGTGAGTGTGTGTTTTCTTGTGTTATTGCAGATGTTGAGGAGGAACTTGGTGATGCAGGAAGATCTCCATCAGCACATGTGGTGTTTTCCTCTGTTGAAGATGGATTCAGTCTCTTGGCCCTCTGAAAGATAAGTGGAGGCTGGAGGGCTGGGTAGGGGTTGGGAACTGCCGGGAGGGGGGTAAAGTTCTCTTTGGGGCAAGGGTGTTCCAGGAACAGTCCCTTTTGGGCAGGGAACTTCACAGTGCGATGCCAGGGTGTCCTGGGCAGGGCAGCTCCAGCCTAGTGTCAGTGTTGTATTGCAGGTCGGGAGGCTTGCATTGTGCCTGCCAGACGGTCCCGGGCTCTCATCGCGCTTGAGGGACCCGACAGGCATCCCGGGCACCATCCCGGGATCCGGAACGCCGGTGCCAGTTGGCATAGCGCCAATCAGGTCCCTGTTTTCTTGTATCAGCAGCTGAAAGCGTGGATGGTTTTTGCATTTTGGATGTTTCTGCTCAGTTGTGTTTTATGGTGTAGTTCTGGGCTGCATCGGCAGCTCTGCTCTGTACCCCTCCAGTCTAAGGGACTGGCACTTCTTCCCAGCGTCTTGAAGGTTTTAAGTAGTGCCGCCGTCTCCTCTGTGTGTGTGCGCGCCAGTGCCGCCGTCTCCTCTGTGTGTGTGCGCGCCAGTGCCGCCGTCTCCTCTGTGTGTGTGCGCGCCAGTGCCGCCGTCTCCTCTGTGTGTGTGCGCGCCAGTGCCGCCGTCTCCTCTGTGTGTGTGCGCGCCAGTGCCGCCGTCTCCTCTGTGTGTGTGTGTGCGCTAGTGCCGCCGTCTTATAAGGGGCCGTGACGTTCGGCTCCTTTGTTTTCTGGGGTTGCAGTGGAGGCTCCTCGCCACACCAGTGCCCCCCTGCAGGTTTTTTTGATCGATGCCTCTCTGATTGGGAGTTGTTCCCATTGTTGGGTGTTGTTGGTGTTGTTGACATGATGTCGCCTGTAACGTTCTGTGGCACGTTTGTCTGCGTACGTGCACGTTCGGCTCGGAGCTGCTCTGCCCGGTGGTGTGGAGTCAGGGGCAGGTGGAGTGAGCTCTAGGAGTCCACGGTTAATCTGTTGACAGATTCAGTTGTGTAGGCAAAGGTTGTGCGGTCATCTGGGATGCAGTAGCTGTGGGCAGGGGAGCTGGCAGTCCGTTCCCCAGTGTTTTAGGGACTCAATTAGAGTGTCGGGTGGGATTCCTGAATAGAAAGCAAACCTGTGGAATGGTCAAGCTGTTGATGAGCGTCTGGGTGACTTGTTGAATACCTTGATTTCAGAGGTAGAGGGATGACTTGGTTCGAAAGAGCAACAGAAGAGGTGAGCAGCGCGCCATAAGCAGGTGGGTCGGTGTGTGATGCCAGCGGGAAGATGTGCCGTGTGGCTCTATGTAAGTTTGGTCATTTGTCTCTTTCATAGAAGCGAAGAGGAAACCTGGGTATTAGCACCGCAACTCCTCGGGCAAGGTGAACAACGAGCGTCGGGCCGAAGCAGGAGCTCGTTTCAGGTCCCGTGTTGCCAGTGCAGGTATGAGCGTCATTGGGTTGTGTTTTACAGGTGGCAGCTGAACCTCTGTGGTCAACGGCGTTGCAGTCAAAAGCAAGGATGGGCAGGCAGGTGAGAGAGCGGCCAAGGTAAAGGAGCTGGAGACGGGCACGTCTACGGGCGGGCTGTTTTTGAGCAGCGTCTGAGCAGGTGCCTTTGTTCTCGCAGGTGCCGTGGACCAGCTCGGAGGGGCGAAGCCGCACACCGACCAGCAGCCGAGAAGGTGAGGCGGCTGTGGGTGTCGAGGAGCCCGGTGTCGCCCGGTGACTCGGTTCAGCGTTTCCTTCTTGTTTTGCAGGCTCCTTTTGGGCCCTTTGGACTCGGAGGAGCGTTTCTGGTGAACCGGGGTATGGGCAAGGAGGAGCGTGGGGCTGGGGACACGCTCCAAGCCCTACAGTTCTTTTGTTTCTCGCTGTCTTAGGCGTTACGAGCGATGAGGGTTTGTGACCGCACCCGTGACACGACGCACCGAACGGAACGCCGAGGAACTTAGGAGCAGGTGGGTGTTGCGGGAGGAGTCGGCGTTTACCCCGCGATACCGTATGCTGGCATGGCTTAGTGAGCGTGTGTTTTCCTGTGTTACTGTAGATGTTGAAGAGGACCCCGGCAATGCAGGAACATTTCCATTAGCGCACGTGGCGTTTTCTCTGTCGAAGGTGGATTCGGTCCCTTGGCCCTCTTAAAGATAAGTGGAGGCACGGGGGCTGGGAAGGGGCCGGGAATCGCAGGGATGGGGGTAAAGTTCTGATAAGGGCTTTCCCTGTCCAGGAAAAGTCCCCTTTGGGTGGGTTAAGGGCCCAGGGAACTTTACAGTGCGATGCCAGCATGTGCCGGGCAGGGCAGCTCCAGCCTGCGTCTGCGTTGTCGTGTAGCTCGGGATGCCTGCCTTGCGTCTGTCAGACGATCCCGGGGTCTCGCTGTGCTCCAGGGGCCCAATGGGCCTCTCAGGTGCCATCCCGGGATCCGGAATGCTGGTGCTAATTGGCGTAGTGCCAATTGGGTGCTGGATTCTTGTATCATCAGCCAAAAGCGTGGATGGTGCTTGCATTTTGGATGTTTCTGGTCAGTTGTGATTTATGGTGTCATTCTGGGCTGCATCAGCAGCTCTGCTCTCTACCCCTCCAGTCCTAGGGACTGGCATTTCAAGATGCTGGGAAGAAGTTCTTAGGTTGTGCCGCCGTCTCCTCTGTGTGTGTGTGCGCCGGTGCCGCCGTCTCATAAGGGACTGTGATGTTCAGCTCCTTTTTCCTGGGGTTGCAGAAGAGGCTCCTTGCCTCATCACTGCCTCCCTGCAGGGCATTTGGATTGATGCCTTCTCTGGTTTTGGTGTCGCTGTCGTTGCGGAGTGTTTTTAGTGCCATTGCGGTCGTGTCGTCCATAGCGTTCTGTGGCGTGTTTGACTGCGCACGTGCACGTTCGGCTCGGAGCTGCTCTGCCCGGCGGTGTGGAGTCAGGGGTGGGTGGAGTGAGCTCTAGGAGTCCACGGTTAATCTGTTGACAGATTCAGTTGTGTAGGCAAAGGTTGTGCGGTCATCTGGGATGCAGTAGCTGTGGGCAGGGGAGCTGGCAGTCTGTTCCCCAGTGTTTTAGGGACTCAATTAGAGCTTCTGGTGGGATTCCTGAATAGAAAGCAGACCTGTGGAATGGTCAAGCTGTTGATGAGCATCTCAGTGACTTGTTGAATACCTTGATTTCAGATGCAGAGGAACAACATGGCACGAAAGAGCGACGGAAGAGCCGAGCAGAGCGCCGTAAGCAGGTGGGTCGGTGCGTGGTGTCAGAGGGAAGATGTGCCCTCTGTCTTTATCTAAGTTGGGTTGTTTGTCTGTTTTACAGGTGTTAAACAAAGAGGAAAGCTGGGTATCGGCACTGCAGCTCCTTGGGCAAGGTGAGGAACGAGTGCTGGGCCAAAGCAGCAGCTCATTTCAGGTCTTGTGTTGCCGGTGCAGGTATGAGCATCCTTTGGTTGTGTTTTACAGGTGGTAGCTGAACCTCTGTGGTCAACAGCGTTGCAGTCAAAAGCAAAGGCAGCCAGGTGGGCGAGCGGCCAAGGTAAAGGAGCGGGAGATGGAATTGTCTGTGGGCAGGCTGTTTTCAGGCAGCGTCGGAGCAGATGCCTTTGTTTTTGCAGGTGCCGCGGACCAGCTCGGAGGGGCGAAGCTGCACGCCGACCAGCAGCCGAGAAGGTGAGGCGGTGGTGGGTGTCAAGGAGCCCGGTGTCTCGGTTCAGCATTTCCTTCTTGTTTTGCAGGCTCCTTTTGGGCCCTTTGGACTCGGAGGAGCGTTTCTGGTGAGCCGGGGTGTGGGCGAGAAGGAGCGTGAGGCTGGGGACTCGCTCCAAGCCCTACAGTTCTTTTGTTTCCCAATGTCTTAGGTGCCACGAGCAATGAGGGTTTGTGACCGCACCCGTGGCACGACGCGCCGAACAGAACGCCAAGGAACTTAGGAGGTGGGTGTCGCGGAAGGAGTTGGTGTTTACCCCGCGATACCGTATGCTGGTACGGCTTAGTGAGCGTGTGTTTTCCCGTGTTACTGTAGATGTTGAAGAGGAACCCGGCAATGCAGGAACATCTCCGTTAGCGCACGTGGCGTTTTCTCTGTCGAAGGTGGATTTGGTCCCTCGGCCCTCTGAAAGATAAGTGGAGGCACAGGGGCTGGGAAGGGGCCGGGAATCGCAGGGAGGCGGGTAAAGTTGTGATAAGGAGAAGGGCTGTCCAGGAAAAGTCCTCTTGGGGTGGGTAAAGGACCTAGGGAACTTTACAGTGCGATGCCAGCACGTGCCGGGCAGGGCAGCTCCAGCCTGCGTCTGCGTTGTCGTGTAGTTCGGGAAGCCTGCCTTGCACCTGTCAGACGATCCCGGGGTCTCGCTGTACTCCGGGGGCCCAACGGGCCTCTCAGGTGCCATCCCGGGATCCGGAATGCTGGTGTTAATTGGTGTAGAGCTAATCGGGTGCTGGATTCTTGTATCATCAGCCAAAAGCGTGGACGGTGCTTGCATTTTGGGCATTTCTGGTCAGCAGTGACCTATGGTGTCATTCTGGGCTGCTTCAGCAGCTCTGCTCTCTACCCCTCCAGTCTAAGGGACTGGCACTTCAAGATGCTGGGAAGAAGTTCTTAGGTTGTACCGCCGTCTCTGTGTGTGTGGGCTCCAGTGCCGCCGCCGTCTCTGTGTGTGTGGGCGCCAGTGCCGTCGCCGTCTCATAAGGGGCCGTGACGTTGGGCTCCTTTTTCCTGGGGTTGCAGAAGAGCCTCCTTGCCTCATCACTGCCTCCCTGCAGGGCATTTGGATTGATGCCTTCTCTGGTTTTGGTGTCGCTGTCGTTGCGGAGTGTTTTTGGTGCCATTGCGGTCGTGTAGTCCATAGCGTTCTGTGGCGAGTTTGACTGCGCACGTGCACGTTCGGCTCGGAGCTGCTCTGCCCGGCGGTGTGGAGTCAGGGGCGGGTGGAGTGAGCTCTAGGAGTCCACGGTTAATCTGTTGACAGATTCAGTTGTGTAGGCAAAGGTTGTGCGGTCATCTGGGATGCAGTAGCTGTGGGCAGGGGAGCTGGCAGTCTGTTCCCCAGTGTTTTAGGGACTCAATTAGAGCTTCTGGTGGGATTCCTGAATAGAAAACAGACCTGTGGAATGGTCAAGCTGTTGATGAGCATCTCAGTGACTTGTTGAATACCTTGATTTCAGATGCAGAGGGACAACATGGCACGAAAGAGCGACGGAAGAGCCGAGCAGAGCGCCGTAAGCAGGTGGGTCGGTGCGTGGTGTCAGAGGGAAGATGTGCCTTGTGCCTTTATATTGTGTGCTGGCTTTGCTTAGTGAGTGTGTGTTTTCTTGTGTTATTGCAGATGTTGAGGAGGAACTTGGTGATGCAGGAAGATCTCCATCAGCATATGTGGTGTTTTCCTCTGTTGAAGATGGATTCAGTCTCTTGGCCCTCTGAAAGATAAGTGGAGGCTGGAGGGCTGGGTAGGGGTTGGGAACTGCCGGGAGGGGGGTAAAGTTCTCTTTGGGGCAAGGGTGTTCCAGGAACAGTCCCTTTTGGGCAGGGAACTTCACAGTGCGATGCCAGGGTGTCCTGGGCAGGGCAGCTCCAGCCTAGTGTCAGTGTTGTATTGCAGGTCGGGAGGCTTGCATTGTGCCTGCCAGACGGTCCCGGGCTCTCATCGCGCTTGAGGGACCCGACAGGCATCCCGGGCACCATCCCGGGATCCGGAACGCCGGTGCCAGTTGGCGTAGCGCCAATCAGGTCCCAGTTTTCTTGTATCAGCAGCTGAAAGCGTGGATGGTTTTTGCATTTTGGATGTTTCTACTCAGTTGTGTTTTATGGTGTAATTCTGGGCTGCATCGGCAGCTGTGCTCTGTACCCCTCCAGTCTAAGGGACTGGCACTTCTTCCCAGCGTCTTGAAGGTTTTAAGTAGCGCCGCCGTCTCCTCTGTGTGTGTGTGCGCGCCAGTGCCGCCGTCTCCTCTGTGTGTGTGTGCGCGCCAGTGCCGCCGTCTCCTCTGTGTGTGTGTGCGCGCCAGTGCCGCCGTCTCCTCTGTGTGTGTGTGCGCGCCAGTGCCCCCGTCTCCTCTGTGTGTGTGTGCGCGCCAGTGCCCCCGTCTCCTCTGTGTGTGTGTGCGCGCCAGTGCCCCCGTCTCCTCTGTGTGTGTGTGCGCGCCAGTGCCCCCGTCTCCGCTGTGTGTGTGTGCGCGCCAGTGCCCCTGTCTCCGCTGTGTGTGTGTGCGCGCCAGTGCCCCCGTCTCCGCTGTGTGTGTGTGCGCGCCAGTGCCGCCGTCTCCGCTGTGTGTGTGTGCGCGCCAGTGCCGCCGTCTCCTCTGTGTGTGTGTGCGCGCCAGTGCCGCCGTCTCCTCTGTGTGTGTGTGCGCGCCAGTGCCGCCGTCTCCTCTGTGTGTGTGTGCGCGCCAGTGCCGCCGTCTCCTCTGTGTGTGTGTGCGCGCCAGTGCCGCCGTCTTATAAGGGGCCGTGACTTTCGGCTCCTTTGTTTTCTGGGGTTGTAGTGGAGGCTCCTCGCCACACCAGTGCCCCCCTGCAGGTTTTTTTGATCGATGCCTCTCTGATTGGGAGTTGTTCCCATTGTTGGGTGTTGTTGGTGTTGTTGACATGATGTCGCCTGTAACGTTCTGTGGCACGTTTGTCTGCGCACGTGCACGTTCGGCTCGGAGCTGCTCTGCCCGGCGGTGTGGAGTCAGGGGCGGGTGGAATGAGCTCTAGGAGTCCACGGTTAATCTGTTGATGTGTTAAAATGTATAGCCAGAAGTCATCTGGGACGCAGTAGCTGGGGGCAGGGGAGTCGTAAGTCCTTTTAGTGGTGTTTTGCAGTCGTTACAGAGACCATTGATGATTAGTGTTGTCTGTGGTGTGCTGTTATTTCATAGACAAAGCCTGTTTTAATGAAATCTTTTTGGTTTTTTTCTTTGCAGGTGACCACATTGTCAATATGAGTCACTTATAGAAAGGCGTTTTGTTAGGCTATGTAGCACTCATAATTATAGCCTTTACTCGATGGTAACAAAAGCAGCTACAGACTCCGATCGTCACCCATCCCATAAGGCGCGCTTTACACGTTCCCGCAGGAATAGGCTTCTGTCGCCAAAAATGCCACATTCGAGGCCGTCGGGAAGCTCCTACGGACCGTAAACCGAATCTACGGCTGCGCAGAGCCGAGTCCAGCGCGAGGTCAGCGCACAGGATCCGCTGAGAAGCAAGAAGACCAGAGACTCGACTATCGCTATTGGATGCAATCGCAGCGTAGAGGGGTGGGTGAATAGTTTGTAAGGGTATAAATACCCAGGGATTTCCACGCTCGGCTGGGACCTCAGCAGAAGAGGCAGCTCCAGTCAGCCTTCCCGCAGTACCGCTCCGTTCGGTTGGTTATTTACATGGATTTTGCCGGAGAGTTTGCCCCGATAGACCGAGGACTTAGACCATGACCCAACCGTCCCCGTGCCTCTGGAAGGGAGGTAGGGATGCCGAGGCGTAGAGCGATGCCATTCAGAAATTCAGGCTGAGCGGTATAAGGAGTCAGGTGTGCACATACAGTCCTTTGGCCATATGTCAATATAATATCTTAGGTGTTTTCCCTCTCCCCTGCACGGCCGGGAGGCCAACCGTAGATCCAGCGCAGGGCTAAGTTCGGATCCAGCCGCACCCGGGCTCCCGTCCGCAGAGGAGTTTAGAGAGTGAGGGGGTCTGATCCCAACCTCACGCCTCGACGGAAAGACCTCCCTGTAGCCTTTGGCATCTCCCGTCCACGTAGAAATCGCTCTGAATCAAGTTTCAGCTGAATTTGCTTAGCATATTCTGTCCTCCTAGTAAGCAATAGTATCCATCACCATTACATTCTGCCACAGCGCAAGCCGTCTAGCGCCACCCTCGGTCGGCCGCGCCCCAGTCGGTCACCCGAAACCGAGCGATGTCGGCGGGATCGCGGGCGTCGTCGGCGTTCGGCGACGGAGACGCGGGGCGAGTTTGAATTCCGGAATCTCAGAGGAAGGAGGTCGCGGTAACTGACAGGATCAGGACGCCGAGCAAGAATAGGTCACCACAGTCAAGAACTATATGAAGGATGGCAAGGGAATTAAGTGCAAAGTGTGAAGGCCCTGTCTCAAGCAAATCTTCGGGAGAGGAAGAAGCGGTCGGCCGGGTAGATGACGCGCAGAGCGTTCGGATAGTGTGAAACCTCAAGCAAACGCGGCTCGGGGCTGTAGTTATTTGTCCTTGGAGGTTCAATTTTTTTTCCTTTTCAGGTAAATTCCAAAGTTAAAGAATAAAAAACTCCAGCTGGGGGATCCATCCCCCCCGACCGGGTTTTTTCCCTGGTCCCGGCCGCTCCGCGAGGCGACATTTGTCGCCGAGGTTAGGACGCGGGCGGCCCTCGGGCTGGGGTTTCGGCAGGCAGGGCCATTTTGGAGGCTCCTGGGAACGGTGTTCCCGAGGAGCAACGGCATAGAGGGGACAACAGCTGCCATGTGAGCGTGGGGTGGGTTTGGTAGGTGAATGAGTGGTGCGCTCAGCTGTGTGATTGTGGTGCATTTGTATATTGGGGGTTGTGAGTTTTTGTCCTTGCAGGTTAATGATTTTTCCTTTTCAGGTACATTTAAAATTTCAAATAGAATAAAAAAACCCCAGCCAGGGAATTTTTTTTTTTTTTTTCCCCCGGTCCCGGCCGCTCCGCGAGGCGACGTTCGTCGCCAAGGTTCGGACCCGGGAGGCCGTCGGACCGGGGTTTTGGCAGGCAGGGCCATTTTGGAGGCTGCTGGGAACAGCGTTCCCCACGAGCAATGGCACAGAGGGCACAATGGCTGTGATGCGTGAGGTGGCTTTGTTAGGTGAATGAGTGGTGTGGTGAGCTGTGAGATTTGGTGTGTTTGTGTTTATGGGTTGTGGGTTTTTGTCTGTGCAGGTTCATGGTTTTTCCTTTTCAGGTACATTTAAGTTTTAAAATAGAATAAAAAAAAACCCAGCCGGGGGATTTTTTTTTTTTCCCCCGGCTGGGTGTTTTTTTTTCCCGGTCCCGGCCGCTCCGCAAGGCGATGTTGGTCGCCAAGGTTCGGATGCGGGCGACCCTCGGACCGGGGTTTTGGCAGGCAGGGCCATTTCGGAGGCTCCCGGGAACGATGTTCCTGAGGGGCGATGCGGACATGGGGCGATCGTACGAGCTGGGAGAATGGCAGCCGTGCGAGAGGGTGGTGGGTTTGGTATTGGAGTGAGTGGTGCGGTTTAGCTGTGAGGTCTGGTATGATTGTGTTTTGGGGTAGTTGTTTTCTTTGCAGGTTTATTTTGAAATTTACCTGAAAAGGAGGAAAAAACAGAAATAGGAAAACAAGCCCCTGTCAGGGGATTCTCTGTTCTCTGCCCCCCCAGGAGGGTGTTTTTTCCCCAGGTCCAGGCCGCTAGGCAAGATCAAGTTCACAGTCAGCGTTCCAATTTGGGTCCGGCTGGGACGGCAGTTTCGAAGGCGAGGGGATTGTCAAGGCTCTGGGAACAGCTTTTGAGGCCGTAGTTATTCCAGATTGCGGTCTCGGTCGGTAGCGGCCAGGAGGTTCGTTTAGGGAACGGTACCGGAAAGCCGGTCGCAATCGCCCCAGGAGCGGTCAAACTAAACGGCCCACGAGTCGGTCAGGGTCGTGATAGGGGCGTGTTATCCTCCGTAAGGTGACATCAGGGATGCCGTGAGATAGAGGAGTTGGCTTTTCTGCGTAGCGTGATAAATGTAATACGTAAAATATGTAATCAAGGTACGCATTAGATGTTTCGGTTACCAGTCAGGAGGATACTCTGTAGAAGAGTCATAACAGGGAGGAGTCCATTCTGCGACGCGGTCAAAGGGACACGGTCAGGAAGAGTCCGTAAATCGCTCCGATCCAGAACAAAACTTTGTAACGGCTCCCTACCAAAGGTGACGATATTCCCCGTAGCCTTAGGCACTGTGATATATTATGTCAAAATGCTGTAATATGGGGGAGTTTTCTGTGTTATGGTCATAGTGATAAGGGAATGCTGTAATAACAAGCAGCTTGTATATGATCTTACTGTTTATTACAACTCCATGTAATTTGTTGGGTAATATTGAGTTTGAGGGGCCTAGCTTTACCTAACTCAGCTCCTTCACAAAGGTAATAAAGCAGCTGTACCTTGTTGTTGTCCGGCATCTTTTTCAGTCGGAGAAGTTTCGCGTGCGTGAGAGGCTTCGAGAGCATGTCGACGGCGAGCGCATGCCAGACTCGGTCACCATCCGTCGCGTCCACGCAGCAATTCGTCACGTGCGGCGTGCGGGTTAGACTTCGTCCGTCTCCGTCCGTGGGTGCATTGGACTTTGTGTCTATGTGTGTAGGACTTTGTCCGTGTCTATGTGCATGTGCATGCTGGACTCAGTGTCAGCCATCCATGCTGGACTTCATATGTGCATGTGGGTGTGTTGGACTTTGTCTGTATCCACATTGGAGTCTGTCTGTGTCTGAGTGTCCATTTGACGGACTTTGAGCAAGCGGACCAGTCGTTGAGGTTGAAGGGCAGTGAGTGTGCAGTTCTGGAAGGGTTTCTTTTGGATGTCGTGTCAGATTAGTTTGTCATTGCAAAGAAACTAAATAAAAATGAAATAAACTACTTGAAGAAAAAGTGAGGAAGAAAAAGAATGTATTTTATTTTTAAGTGGAGCAGTATGGCTTTGGGTGCTCTAGGGGATTTAAAAAAATATATTTAATATAAATCCCAGTACTCCCTGCAGTCTCTGGGAGGAGGTGTGGATTGGTTTTGTTGTTTTTATGGTGGTTTTTTTTGTTGTGTTCTGGTTTTTGTAGGGGAGAAAAAGTTGGTTTTTTCCTCCCTAATTTGCATATTTAATGAGTTAATTTGCATAGTTGCTGTGTAATTTGAATATTTCTGGTAGTTGAGGATTTTTTATGTTATGTGTAGTTGTGTATTTTTCTGTTGCATATTTAATTCTTATTTGTAGATGTTGTTATTTATATTCTGTAGTATGTATAGGTAAAAAGATGAAAAACTAAAAGTCTGGTGCAGCAGTAGGGATTAGGCCATTAGCGTTAGGGTTAGGGTCGTTAGGGTTAGGGGTTAGGGTCGTTAGGGTTTAGGGGTTAGGGTTAGGGGTTAGGGTTTAGGGTTAGGGGTTAGGGTTTAGGGTTAGGGTTTAGGGTTTAGAGTGAGGGGGTAAGGGGTTAGGGGCATTAGGGTTAGGAGGGCTAGGGTTAGGGGTTAGGGGTTTGGGGGAGGGGTCAGGGGTCGGGGTTAGGGGTTGGGGGTTGGGTTTAGATTTAGGATTAGTGTTAGGGTTAGGGGTTAGGGTTTAGGGTTATGGTTAGGGTTAGGTTTAGGGATGATGTTTAGGGTTTAGGGCATAGGGTTAGTGTTAAGGGTAGAGGTTAGGTTTAGGGTTACCGTTAGGTTAGGGTTAGCTTTTAGTGTTAGGGTTTGGGACAGGGTTAGGGTTAAGGTTAGGGTTAGGGCCGTTAGGGTTAGGGTTATGGTTTTGGGTTAGGTTTAGGGTTAGGGTTAGGGCCGTTAGGGTTAGGGCCATTAGAGTTAGGGTTAGGGTTACGATTAGGGTTTTGGTTTAGGGTTAGGGTTAGGGTTGGGGTTGTTAGGGTTAGGTTTAGGGTTAATGTTAGGGTTAGGGTTTTGGGTTAGGGGTTCGGGTTAGGGTTAGGGCCATTACGGTTGGGTTAGGGTTAGGGGTTAGGGTAAGGGTTACGGATAGGAATAGGGTTAGGCTTAGAGTTAGGGTTAGGGGTTAGGGTTAGGGCTAGAGTTAGGCTTACGGGTTAGGGGTTAGGCGTAAGGGTTAGGCGTAAGGGTAGGGTTAGGGCCTTAGGGTTAGGGCCTTAGGGTTAGGGCCTTAGGGTTATGTTTAGGCTTAGTGTTAGGGTTAGGGGTTAGGGTTAGGTGTTAGGTTTAGATTTAGGATTAGTGTTAGGGTTAGGGTTTAGGGTTATGGGTAGGGTTAGGTTTAGGGATGATGTTTAGGGTTTAGGGCATAGGGTTAGTGTTAAGGGTAGAGGTTAGGTTTAGGGTTACTGTTGGGTTAGGGTTAGGGACGTTAGGGTTAGGGTTAGGGCCATTAGAGTTAGGGTTAGGGTTAGGGATAGGGCCATTAGAGTTAGGGTTAGAGTTAGGGCCATTAGGGTTAGGTTAGGGTTAGGCTTAGGGTTAGGGCCATTACGGTTGGGTTAGGGGTTAGGGCCATTAGGGTTAGGGTTAGGGCCGTTAGGGTTAGGGTTAGGGCCATTAGGGTTGGGTTAGGGTTAGGGTTAGGGCCATTAGGGTTAGGGTTAGGGCCGTTAGGGTTAGGGCCATTAGGGTTAGGGTCAGGGTTAGGGTTAGTGCCATTAGGGTCAGGGTCAGGGTCAGGGTTAGGGTTAGGGTTTAGGATTACGCTTAGGGTTAAGGTTTAGGGTTAGGGTTAGGGCTACGCTTAGGGTTGCGCTTAGGGTTAGGGTTAGGGTCAGGATTAGGGTTAGGGTAAGTTTAAGGGGTTAGGGTTAGTGTTAGGGTTAGGGGTTTTGGTTAGGGTTAGAGTTAACGGTAGGGTTAGGGTTAGGGTTAGGGATTAGGGTTAGGGTCAATTAGGGTTAGGGTTAGGGTTTAGGATTACGCTTAGGGTTAAGATTAGGGTTACGGTTTAGGATTACGCTTAGGGTTAGGGTTAGGGTTTAGGATTACGCTTAGGGTTAGGGGTTAGGGTTAGGGTTAGGGTTTAGGATTACGCTTAAGGTTAGGATTAGGTTTAGGGTTTAGGATTACGCTTAGGGTTAGGGCTTAGGGTTAGATTTAGTGTTAGGGTTAGGGTTAGGGCTACGCTTAGGGTTGCGCTTTAGGGTTAGGGTTAGGGTTTAGGATTACGCTTAGGGTTAGGATTAGGGTTAGGGTTTAGGATTACGCTTAGGGTTAAGGTTTAGGGTTAGGGTTAGGGCTACGCTTAGGGTTGCGCTTAGGGTTAGGGTTAGGGTTAGGGTCAGGATTAGGCTTAGGGTTAAGGTTAGGGTAAGTTTAAGGGGTTAGGGTTACAGTTAGGATTAGGGGTTAGGGTTAGGGGATTTGGTTAGGGTTAGAGTTAGGGTTAGGGTTAGGGCTACGCTTAGGGTTGCGCTTTAGGGTTAGGGTTAGGGTTAGGGGTTAGGGTTAGGGTTTAGGATTACGCTTAGGGTTAGGATTAGGGTTAGGGTTTAGGATTACGCTTAGGGTTAGGGGTTAGGGTTAGGGCCACGCTTAGGGTTGCGGTTAGGGTTAGGGTTAGGGGTTAGGGTTAGGGTTTAGGATTACGCTTAGGGTTAGGGTTAGGGTTTAGGATTACGCTTAGGGTTAGGGTTAGGGTTTAGGATTACGCTTAGGGTTAGGGCTTAGGGTTAGATTTAGTGTTAGGGTTATGCTTAGGGTTACGATTAGGGTTAGGGGTTAGGGTTAGGGTTAGGGTCAGGATTAGGGTTAGGGTTAAGATTAGGGTAAGTTTAAGGGGTTAGGGTTACAGTTAGGATTAGGGGTTAGGGTTAGTGTTAGGGTTAGGGGTTTTGGTTAGGGTTAGAGTTAACGGTAGGATTAGGGTTAGGGTTAGGGCTACGCTTAGGGTTAGGTTTAGGGGTTAGGGTTAGGGTTTAGGATTACGCTTAGGGTTAGGATTAGGGTTAGGGTTTAGGATTACGCTTAGGGTCAGGGGTTAGGGTTAGGGTTTAGGATTACGCTTAGGGTTAGGATTAGGGTTAGAGTTAGTGTTAGGGTTAAAGTTAGGTTTAGGGTTAGGGTTACGGATAGGAATAGGGTTAGGCTTAGAGTTAAAGTTAGGGGTTAGGGTTAGGGCTAGATTTAGGCTTACGGGTTAGGGGCTAGGGTTAGGGTTAGGGTTAGGGCCGTTAGGGTTAGGGTTATGGTTTTGGGTTAGGTTTAGGGTTAGGGTTAGGGCCGTTAGGGTTAGGGCCATTAGAGTTAGGGTTAGGGTTACGATTAGGGTTTTAG
>NW_027288760.1:387500-392500 GCF_037038585.1 Patagioenas fasciata | reverse complement strand
GTTTAGGGTCAATTAGGGTTAGGGTTAGGGCTTAGGGTTAGGGTTTAGGATTACGCTTAGGGTTAGGATTAGGGTTAGAGTTAGTGTTAGTGTTAAAGTTAGGTTTAGGGTTAGGGTTAGGGTTACGGATAGGAATAGGGTTAGGCTTAGAGTTAAAGTTAGGGGTTAGGGTTAGGGCTAGATTTAGGCTTACGGGTTAGGGGCTAGGGTTAGGGCTAGGGTTAGGGCCGTTAGGGTTAGGCTTATGGTTTTGGGTTAGGTTTAGGGTTAGGGTTAGGGCCGTTATGGTTAGGGCCATTAGAGTTAGGGTTAGGGTTACGATTAGGGTTTTGGTTTAGGGTTAGGGTTAGGGTTGGGGTTGTTAGGGTTAGGTTTAGGGTTAATGTTAGGGTTAGGGTTTTGGGTTAGGCTTAGGCTTAGGGTTAGGGCCATTACGGTTGGGTTAGGGGTTAGGGGTTAGGGTTAGGGTTACGGATAGGAATAGGGTTAGGCTTAGAGTTAGGGGTAGGGGTTAGGGTTAGGGCTAGAGTTAGGCTTACGGGTTAGGGGTTAGGCGTAAGGGTAGGGTTAGGGCCTTAGGGTTAGGGCCTTAGGGTTATGTTTAGGCTTAGTGTTAGGGTTAGGGGTTAGGGTTAGGTGTTAGGTTTAGATTTAGGATTAGTGTTAGGGTTAGGGTTTAGGGTTATGGTTAGGGTTAGGTTTAGGGATGATGTTTAGGGTTTAGGGCATAGGGTTAGTGTTAAGGGTAGAGGTTAGGTTTAGGGTTACTGTTAGGTTAGGGTTAGGGCCATTAGAGTTAGGGTTAGGGTTAGGGCCATTAGAGTTAGGGTTAGGACCATTAGAGTTAGGGTTAGGGCCATTAGAGTTAGGGTTAGGGCCATTAGGGTTGGGTTAGGGTTAGGCTTAGGGTTAGGGCCATTACGGTTGGGTTAGGGGTTAGGGCCATTAGGGTTAGGGCCGTTAGGTTTAGGGTTAGGGCCATTAGGGTTGGGTTAGGGTTAGGGCCATTAGGGTTAGGGTCAGGGTTAGGGTTAGGGTTAGGGTTAGGGCCATTAGGGTTAGGGTCTGGGTTAGGGTTAGGGCCATTAGGGTTAGGGTCGGGGTTAGGGTTAGGGCCATTAGGGTTAGGGTCAGGGTTAGGGTTAGGGCCATTAGGGTTAGGGTCAGGGTTAGGGTTAGGGCCGTTAGGGTTAGGGTTTAGAGTTAGGGTTAGGGTTATTGGGTTAGGGTTAGGGTTAAGGTTAGGGGTTAGGGTTAGGGTTAGGGTTAAGGTTACGGTAAGTTTAAGGGGTTAGGGTTACAGTTAGGATTAGGGGTTAGGGTTAGTGTTAGGGTTAGGGGTTTTGGTTCGGGTTAGAGTTAACGGTTAGGGTTAGGGTTAGGGTCAATTAGGGTTAGGGTTACGTTTAGGGTTGCGCTTAGGTTTAGGGGTTAGGGTTAGGGTTTAGGATTACGCTTAGGGTTAGGATTAGGGTTAGGGTTTAAGATTACGCTTAGGGTTAGGGGTTAGGGTTAGGGTTAAGATTAGGGTAAGTTTAAGGGGTTAGGGTTACAGTTAGGATTACGCTTAGGGTTAGGATTAGGGTTAGGGTTTAAGATTACGCTTAGGGTTGCGCTTAGGGTTAGGGTTAGGGTTAGGGTCAGGATTAGGGTTAGGGTTAAGATTAGGGTAAGTTTAAGGGGTTAGGGTTACAGTTAGGATTAGGGGTTAGGGTTAGGGTTAGGGGTTTTGGTTAGGGTTAGAGTTAACGGTAGGGTTAGGGTTAGGGATTAGGGTTAGGGTCAATTAGGGTTAGGGTTAGGGCTACGCTTAGGGTTGCGCTTTAGGGTTAGGGTTAGGGGTTAGGGTTAGGGTTTAGGATTACGCTTAGGGTTAGGATTAGGGTTAGGGTTTAGGATTACGCTTAGGGTTAGGGCTTAGGGTTAGATTTAGTGTTAGGGTTATGGTTAGGGCTACGCTTAGTGTTGCGCGTTAGGGTTAGGGTTTAGGATTACGCTTAGGGTTAGGATTAGGGTTAGGGTTTAGGATTACGCTTAGGGTTAGGGGTTAGGGTTAGGGTTAGGGCTACGCTTAGGGTTACGCTTAGGGTTAGGGTTAGGGTCAGGATTAGGGTTAGGGTTAGGGTTAAGGTTAGGGTAAGTTTAAGGGGTTAGGGTTACAGTTAGGATTAGGGGTTAGGGTTAGGGGTTTTGCTTAGGGTTAGAGTTAACGGTAGGGTTAGGGTTAGGGATTAGGGTTAGGGTCAATTAGGGTTAGGGTTAGGGCTATGCTTAGGGTTGCGCTTTAGTGTTAGGGTTAGGGTTAGGGGTTAGGGTTAGGGTTGAGGATTACGCTTAGGGTTAGGATTAGGGTTACGGTTTAGGATTACGCTTAGGGTTAGGGGTTAGGGTTAGGGTTAGGGCTACGCTTAGGGTTGCGGTTAGGGTTAGGGTTAGGGTTCGGAGTTAGGGTTAGAGTTAACAGTAGGGTTAGGGTTAGGGATTAGGGTTAGGGTCAATTAGGGTTAGGGTTAGGGCTACGCTTAGGGTTGCGCTTTAGGGTTAGGGTTAGGGGTTAGGGTTAGGGTTGAGGATTACGCTTAGGGTTAGGATTAGGGTTACGGTTTAGGATTACGCTTAGGGTTAGGGGTTAGGGTTAGGGTTAGGGCTACGCTTAGGGTTGCGGTTAGGGTTAGGGTTCGGGGTTAGGGTTAGGGTTTAGGATTATTCTTAGGGTTAGGATTAGGGTTAGGGTTTAGAATTACGTTTAGGGTTAGTGGTTAGGGTTAGGGTTAGGGTTTAGGATTACGCTTAGGGTTAGGATTAGGGTTAGGGTTTAGGATTACGCTTAGGGTTAGGGCTTAGGGTTAGATTTAGTGTTAGGGTTATGCTTAGGGTTACGATTAGGGTTAGGGTTACGGTTAGGATTAGGGTTAGGGTTTTGGGTTAGGGTTAGGGTTAGGGTTAAGGTTAAGGTTAGGGTAAGTTTAAGGGGTTAGGGTTACAGTTAGGATTAGGGGTTAGGGTTAGTGTTAGGGTTAGGGGTTTTGGTTAGGGTTAGAGTTAACGGTAGGGTTAGGGTTAGGGTTTAGGATTACGCTTAGGGTTAGGATTAGGGTTAGAGTTTAGGATTACACTTACGGTTAGGGCTTAGGGTTAGGGTTTAGGATTACGCTTAGGGTTAGGATTAGGGTTAGAGTTAGTGTTAGGGTTAAAGTTAGGTTTAGGGTTAGGGTCAGGGTTATGGATAGGAATAGGGTTAGGCTTAGAGTTAAAGTTAGGGGTTAGGGTTAGGGCTAGATTTAGGCTTACGGGTTAGGGGCTAGGGTTAGGGCTAGAGTTAGGGTTAGGGTTAGGGTTACGATTAGGGTTTTGGTTTAGGGTTAGGGTTGGGGTTGTTAGGGTTAGGTTTAGGGTTAATGTTAGGGTTAGGGTTTTGGGTTAGGCTTAGGCTTAGGGTTAGGGCCATTACGGTTGGGTTAGGGGTTAGGGTTAGGGTTACGGATAGGAATAGGGTTAGGCTTAGAGTTAGGGGTAGGTGTTAGGGTTAGGGCTAGAGTTAGGCTTACGGGTTAGGGGTTAGGCGTAAGGGTTAGGCGTAAGGGTAGGGTTAGGGCCTTAGGGTTAGGGCCTTAGGGTTAGGGCCTTAGGGTTATGTTTAGGCTTAGTGTTAGGGTTAGGGGTTAGGGTTAGGTGTTAGGTTTAGATTTAGGATTAGTGTTAGGGTTAGGGTTTAGGGTTATGGTTAGGGTTAGGTTTAGGGATGATGTTTAGGGTTTAGGGCATAGGGTTAGTGTTAAGGGTAGAAGTTAGGTTTAGGGTTACTGTTAGGTTAGGGTTAGGGTTAGGGCCGTTAGGGTTAGGGTTAGGGCCATTAGAGTTAGGGTTAGGGCCATTAGGGTTGGGTTAGGGTTAGGCTTAGGGTTAGGGCCATTACGGTTGGGTTAGGGGTTAGGGCCATTAGGGTTAGGGTCAGGGTTAGGGTTAGGGTTAGGGTTAGGGTTGGTTGGGGGTTAAGGTTACGTTAGGGTTAGGGTTTAGAGTTAGGGTTAGGGTTATTGTTAAAGTTAGGTTTAGAGTTAGGGGTTAGGGTCAGGATTAGGGTTAGGGTTAAGGTTAGGGTTAGGGTTAGGGTTAGGGGTTTTGGTTAGGGTTAGAGTTAACGGTAGGGTTAGGGTTAGGGTTTAGGGTTAGGGTTAGGGTTCGGGTTCGGGTTAGGGTTAGGGTTAAGGTTAGGGTAAGTTTAAGGGGTTAGGGTTATAGTTAGGATTAGGGGTTAGGGTTAGTGTTAGGGTTAGGGGTTTTGGTTAGGGTTAGAGTTAACGGTAGGGTTAGGGTTAGGGATTAGGGTTAGGGTTAGGGTTCGGGTTCGGGTTAGGGTTAGGGTTAAGGTTAGGGTAAGTTTAAGGGGTTAGGGTTATAGTTAGGATTAGGGGTTAGGGTTAGTGTTAGGGTTAGGGGTTTTGGTTAGGGTTAGAGTTAACGGTAGGGTTAGGGTTAGGGATTAGGGTTAGGGTTAGGGTCAATTAGGGTTAGGGTTAGGGTTACGCTTAGGGTTGCGCTTAGGGTTAGGGGTTAGGGTTAGGGGTTAGGGTTAGGGATTAGGGTTAGGGTTAGGGTCAATTAGGATTAGGGTTAGGGTTACGCTTAGGGTTGCGCTTAGGGTTATGCTTAGGGTTAGGGGTTAGGGTTAGGGGTTAGGGATTAGGGTTGCGCTTAGGGTTAGGGGTTAGGGGTTAGGGATTAGGGTTAGGGATTAGGGTTAGGTTTAGGGTTAGGGTTAGGATTAGGGGTTAGGGTTAGTGTTAGAGTTAGGGGTTTTGGTTAGGGTTAGAGTTAACGGTAGGGTTAGGGTTAGGGATTAGGGTTAGGGTCAATTAGGGTTAGGGTTACGCTTAGGGTTGCGCTTAGGGTTAGGGGTTAGGGTTAGGGGTTAGGGTTAGGGTTAGGGTCAATTAGGGTTAGGGTTAGGGTTACGCTTAGGGTTGCACTTAGGGTTAGGGGTTAGGGTTAGGGTTAGG
>NW_027288760.1:377500-380000 GCF_037038585.1 Patagioenas fasciata | reverse complement strand
AGGGCTACGCTTAGGGTTGCGCGTTAGGGTTAGGGTTAGGGGTTAGGGTTAGGGTTTAGGATTATGCTTAGGGTTAGGGTTAGGGTTAGGGTTTAGGATTACGCTTAGGGTTAGGGGTTAGGGTTAGGGTTAGGGCTACGCTTAGGGTTGCGCTTAGGGTTAGGGTTAGGGTCAGGATTAGGGTTACAGTTAGGGTTAAGGTTAGGGTAAGTTTAAGGGCTTAGGGTTACAGTTAGGATTAGGGGTTAGGGTTAGGGTTAGGGGTTTTGGTTAGGGTTAGAGTTAACGGTAGGGTTAGGGTTTAGGGTTAGGGATTAGGGTTAGGGTCAATTAGGGTTAGGGTTAGGGTTAGGGCTACGCTTAGGGTTGCGCTTTAGGGTTAGGGTTAGGGTAAGGGTTAGGGGTTAGGGTTAGGGTTAGGGTTTAGGATTACGCTAAGGGTTAGGATTAGGGTTAGGGTTTAGGATTACGCTTAGGGTTAGGGCTTAGGGTTAGATTTCGTGTTAGGGTTATGCTTAGGGTTACGATTAGGGTTAGGGTTAGGGGTTAGGGTTAGGATTAGGGTTAGGGTTTTAAGTTAGGGTTAGGGTTAGGGTCAGGATTAGGGTTAGGGTTAAGGTTAAGGTTAGGGTAAGTTTAAGGGGTTAGGGTTACAGTTAGGATTAGGGGTTAGGGTTAGTGTTAGGGTTAGGGGTTTTGGTTAGGGTTAGAGTTAGGGTTTAGGATTACGCTTAGGGTTAGGATTAGGGTTAGGGTTTAGGATTACGCTTAGGGTTAGGGCTTAGGGTTAGATTTAGTGTTAGGGTTATGCTTAGGGTTACGATTAGGGTTAGGGTTAGGGGTTAGGGTTAGGATTAGGGTTAGGGTTTTGGGTTAGGGTTAGGGTTAGGGTCAGGATTAGGGTTAGGGTTAAGGTTAAGGTTAGGGTAAGTTTAAGGGGTTAGGGTTACAGTTAGGATTAGGGGTTAGGGTTAGTGTTAGGGTTAGGGGTTTTGGTTAGGGTTAGAGTTAACGGTAGGGTTAGGGTTAGGGTTAGGGCTACGCTTAGGGTTAGGGTTAGGGGTTAGGGTTAGGGTTAGGGTTTAGGATTACGCTTAGGGTTAGGATTAGGGTTAGGGTTTAGGATTACGCTTAGGGTTAGGGCTTAGGGTTAGGGTTTAGGATTACGCTTAGGGTTAGGATTAGGGTTAGAGTTAGTGTTAGGGTTAAAGTTAGGTTTAGGGTTAGGGTTAGGGTTGCGGATAGGAATAGGGTTAGGCTTAGAGTTAAAGTTAGGGGTTAGGGTTAGGGCTAGATTTAGGCTTACGGGTTAGGGGCTAGGGTTAGGGCTAGGGTTAGGGTTAGGGTTAGGGCCGTTAGGGTTAGGGTTATGGTTTTGGGTTAGGTTTAGGGTTAGGGTTAGGGCCGTTAGGGTGAGGGCCATTAGAGTTAGGGTTAGGGTTAGGGTTACGATTAGGGTTTTGGTTTAGGGTTAGGGTTAGGGTTGGGGTTGTTAGGGTTATGTTTAGGGTTAATGTTAGGGTTAGGGTTTTGGGTTAGGCTTAGGCTTAGGGTTAGGGCCATTACGGTTGGGTTAGGGGTTAGGGTTAGGGGTTAGGGTTCGGGTTACGGATAGGAATAGGGTTAGGCTTAGAGTTAGGGGTAGGGGTTAGGGTTAGGGCTAGAGTTAGTCTTACGGGTTAGGGGTTAGGCGTAAGGGTTAGGCGTAAGGGTAGGGTTAGGGCCTTAGGGTTAGGGCCTTAGGGTTAGGGCCTTAGGGTTATGTTTAGGCTTAGTGTTAGGGTTAGGGGTTAGGGTTAGGTGTTAGGTTTAGATTTAGGATTAGTGTTAGGGTTAGGGTTTAGGGTTATGGTTAGGGTTAGGTTTAGGGATGATGTTTAGGGTTTAGGGCATAGGGTTAGTGTTAAGGGTAGAGGTTAGGTTTAGGGTTACTGTAAGGTTAGGTTTAGGGTTAGGGCCGTTAGGGTTAGGGTTAGGGCCATTAGAGTTAGGGTTAGGGCCATTAGGGTTGGGTTAGGGTTAGGCTTAGGGTTAGGGCCATTACGGTTGGGTTAGGGGTTAGGGCCATTAGGGTTAGGGTTAGGGCCGTTAGGGTTAGGGTTAGGGCCATTAGGGTTAGGGTCAGGGTTAGGGTTAGGGTTAGGGTTAGGATTAGGGTTGGTTGGGGGTTAGGGTTAGGTTAGAGTTAGGGTTAGGGTTAGGGTTTAGAGTTAGGGTTAGGGTTAGGGCTAGGGTTAGGGTTCGGGTTAGGGTTAGGGTTAAGGTTAGGGTAAGTTTAAGGGGCTAGGGTTACAGTTAGGATTAGGGGTTAGGGTTAGTGTTAGGGTTAGGGGTTTTGGTTAGGGTTAGAGTTAACGGTAGGGTTAGGGTTAGGGATTAGCGTTTAGGGTTAGGGTCAATTAGGGTTAGGGTTAGGGTTACGCTTAGGGTTGCGCTTAGGGTTAGGGGTTAGGGTTAGGGATTAGGGTTAGGGATTAGGGTTAGGGTTAGGGTTAGGGTT